>NC_044301.2:11150588-11450588 GCF_004027225.2 Strigops habroptila
GTATTATGAAAACAGGCCTTCGTTGATATAAAAAAGAAGCTACAGGCTTTCAGTTTGGTTTGCTTGCCTTTTTTCCCCCTTTTTAAATTACCTAATTAGAGAGAGTTTTTATTTGTACTTAAACTGAAATGTTAGGATTTGGGTGTATATGCTATTTGCCAGAAAGATTCAGGCTTTTACAGATGTATTCTTGAAAAGTCTGACTTTGTGGGAAAAAGAAACAAGACCTGGATAGGCCCTTATGCTTTGGGAAACCATGTGACATCAAAACTTTGAGAAGTCCGGCCTTGCTCTGCTGCAGTTGGACCTATAAAGAACATACATACCCTGAACTAAGCATATCAATTTCTTGGCACTGTAGAGCAGGAGATGGAAATGTTCAAAGGAATTAAAGGCTCATGTGAAATAGTGCTTCCCATTGCTGCTCACTGTCCCAAAACTTCAGCAGAAGACACCACGGTTGCTGGGAGGAAAAGCTGCATTAGAAGTTTGTGAAAGGATAGGAAGCAAGAGGTTTAACGAATAAAAATACGAGTGCCTGATTTGTACAACATCTCTTTTGCAAATAGCCCAGTACCTAGATGGTTGACAAAAAGCGGTATAGAAGAGCTAGAAGGCTTGTTTGCAAAAACAGGTGACATCAGAAATTTTGTTGAAGATAAATTAGTCCTTACTGGTAGAGTTGAACAACACATATCCTGCTCTTCAGATGCCCTCTGTGCAATAAGAGAGTTCAAGTGAAGGATATAAAGAAGAAACCATTCTGCTTAACTGTGATCATTTGAAGAGTCCCCTGGCTCAATCCATCCTCTATCATTATCCCAGCCCCAAACCTGGGAGCAGAGATTAGTGATGACACTAATGTCTTGATTTATCTTGCAAATCAGTGAGCAATAAAAAGTTTTTTAGTATATGCATTTTAAGCATATTTTTAGCTGTTACATCTTTTTGGATACCCACTATAACATAGGAGGAAATCAGTTATTTGCCCAAGATATTTCACTGCTGGAAGCACATAATAATACAGCTCTTATTACATTGTATGCTCTCCCCTAAGCGTGCAGTGTATGCACAGGTGACTACAGCTACAAGTCTGTGAATTGTTACTTGCTATATTTAAAATATCCACAAAAATTATAATAATTTTTTATTGGGCTGAAAGTTAACTAGTAGTTTTCTCATTAAAGAAAAATATACTATTTTAAACATAGAGCTTGCCCAAATTGTATTTGTTTTAGTGTTTATAAAGAGAGATTTGAAGATATAATACCAGCCTATTTAAGATTTTCTGCTTCTTGAAGCACAGAGTACAGGGGTTGATCCTCCATTACACTAAAGCTTATTAATGCAGTAGTTTTAAAGGGGCTCCTGAAGAGTTTCTGCAGAGCCTTCATTGCGCCCTCTTCCAGATCTTTTGGAAGCATTGATAGATGAAAATGGAGAGGAACTACAGGCCTGTGTTCCCTGTGGCTTTGCTTGGAAATTTTGTTCAGGTAAAATATTAAATACTTGTTTATACTAGATGTCCAGGTTCACAGAGAAATCCACTGCATGATCCCCATTCCACTCCCGTGACTGACGTGTTTAGGAAACAGCAGAGTCACTGCACTACGTTATAGAATGTGAAAGCACATTTTTCACAGTACACTGGTCACACTAAGGAAGCAGGTGAGAAGGAAGCATGCCTTAAGCACATTTTGCTCAAAGTTTATTTCTTTTTTTCCTTTTTGCACTTCACTAGAAGCTGAAACCACACTAGAACAGCTTTGAAGCTGATATAAGTGACTGGACAGGCCACGCTGGCCTTGTGAATGTGGCAGTGACAGGTGACTTAAATCTTTCAAGTTAGCTAGCAGGCTTTGACTATTCTCTTTATAAGGTGCCATGTGTGCTTTACAATAATAGCAATAATAAATATGTCTTATTCTTCATTGTTCGGTGGAAATGATTGTTTCCTTTGTCCCTTTGCTCCCTCATGTAATCTGTGTGGTTTGAGGTATTTCTTGTACAAAATATGCTGTTCTAGCTCCATGGGAGGAGGTAAAAACCTAAGATCTAAACATACTTTAAACAATAAAAAGCTCCAAGTAGCTTAGGACATTCCTACATAACAGTCATGTCTTCTGCCATATTCTGTAGGTGTGGTGGTGAACCGGGTGTTCAAGGAAGAGATTTATTTGTGAAGCTGGATATGTTTACTTTGAATAAGTACTGTAAATCATCTGTCTGGGGAATGGGTTTGTCTGGCAAGTGAAGAGGGTTGGGTTGTTTTTGTACTTTCAAAAATTGGATGACAATTATTTTATTATGGGACTCCAGTAGGAAAATAACAATTTTATGGAATGGCTTGTTTTTCCATGGAGCAAAGTTGTCACCTGTTGTTATTTTTCTCTTAATTAGAGAGGCAATTTTAATTATCTGTCAACATCCTCTAGAACCTGGGATAGTTGGTCTTTCTTATGCATATGTGATGAAATCAAAACAAGTAAGTAGAAGGTGAATCTGTCACAACTGATAGGAAGTAGAATGAAGCCTAAGCATGAGAATAATTAGCATGCTTGGACTGCAGGAAGAACGAACTCTCAGGTATGACGGCTATACCCTGCTCCTTTGCACTCCCTGTATTTCTGATGCAATTCAAATGCACTTGTAATTATACTGAATAATATCCATTAATTCCATATCTATGAATAATATTCATTAATTCCATATCTATGTAGTGAAAGTTTTCTAGTGCCTTTATGGTCAGGATCCTCCGTTTTTTATTAAAATGTAATACTCACTAAGCTATTTGTGATTTGAGAAAGAGAAATGAAGTTAGACTTGCTTTCTCCCTTCCCTGTGTACACACAGCTCCTTCTTGCAGGGGTAGTCCTAGAACAGGGAAACTTTACCAAAACTCATTCACAAAATACAAAGCAGTACTGCTGCAGAAAGTTCCTGTTAATATTGCATGGCAGTGTGGCCTATTACAAGTGGAAAGTGTATCACAGAAGATGACCAGAATCAGAAGAGCTTTGAGGCAAATAATTGTGACTGTATAGGTGGTCTACATGCATGTACTGGTGTGTGCAAGGGGGAGAGAGCACACTGGTATAAAACATTTAATTGCACAATACCTGTCAGATCATCTGTAATTGAATCGACTGTGCTTGCATAACAAAATCTTAGTGTTCTCAAATTGAAATGGCTTAACTAAAATGATTTTGTGATGTTTAAAAAGCAACAGAAAAAAAATCACTAAAGACTATTATGTGGCCTCAAGCCCCATGTTTCAGTGCTCTTGAGTTTCCAGTGATAACAGCCATCTGACTTGATCTGAGTTCAATAGATTTTCACTAAAATAGAATCATCGCCTGTGTGATGGATAGAAAAAGTAAAGCAATACATCCTGATAAATGCTCTGGCTTTATTCCCCCTTCCCTTATTGTGACCTTGTGCAATCTATAAGTGAGCAAAGCTGAGCCCCGGCCACTGCTGCAATGCACCAGGACTCTGAAATTTAAGTTGCTCTGAAACCAATCAATGGGGTGAAGGGAGAATGGCCTGAGAAAGCGATGGATCATGCTTAGAGGGCTCACAGAGAAACAGGGTAAGCTGAAGGTCAATACACAGACATGTCCTGAAGGAACACCTCAGACGTTCATTCACATTCACATCTCAAAGCCGCTGCTGCTGTAGCACTGTGAGGACAGATCAGTAGGAGAGTAAAATAAAACAAGAATTTCAAAGCATATAATTTCTTTGCAGAAGCAAATGGCACAAGGGTACAGTGTAAAATATCTATAAGCTATAGTGCTGGTGCAGTGCCCTCTGAGTAACAAGAAGCATGACACCATGGAAACACATTCTCCCTGTTACACTCCAATTGTTTTCAAAATTTTTCATTCCTGGTAACTGTGGAGAGCATTTAACATTTTTAATATGTCATTGATCATTTATAACACATTATTCAGCATGACATGAAAGTGAGCTAAACTAGGAGGAATATGATCTGAATCCATACACATGCAGACAAGTAATTAAAGGCCTTTACAGTCTGTGCTTTGTATGCCTGTGTGGATACAAATGTGTACAAAACATTTACACAAGTTTATGTTCAGATTCCGATTTCTTTGGGGTTTTGTTTTGAAAAAGGTTCGATGCCAGGTACAGAGTGGCCTGGATGTAGAGAGCTTAAAAAAGAGGGGAGGAAAAAGGTAGAAAAAGAAAATACTAAAATAAAATTAGTATACAAATTTGAACCCACAGTTACTATGCCTAAAGGAGAAATTGCCGAACAAGTCAAGAAGCTTATTAGCATTTTATGTAAATCAGTTATCAGTTCTTCACTTCCTTAATTATCCATGTTATTTCAATACAACCCTTTCTTTGATGTCCCAATTCTATATTTAAATAGTGCAAGATTTCTATTATATTCTCCCGCTGAGGTTTGTTCCATGCAAAAAACATGTGAAGAGCAGCTATTTTAGAGACTACTGGGAAATCTTTAATTGGTTAATCCCATTTGAGTTATGAGGGAGTATTGCCACGCACAGAAAACAGAAACATGTAAAGTACTGGCTTGGAGAAGTTTACTAAAACCTGCAAGATTTCCCCTGAAATTTAGCCCTGAAGATGTTTTGTTTCCTAGGTACCGAGTGGGAAATGATTCAAAGCAAAATCCTTCAAACTTCTTTGAAATACATTAAATGATTGATTCACAGTAGAAATATTTTTTAATTAAAACACAAAAAGTCATGTGTTTTTGTTCTTGCAGTGCAGGAGGGGTCTGTCTTTATATTTGACCTAGCACTACTGTGGCAAAAGAACAGTGAAATTCAGACAAAAAAGAACAAAAACCCAAACACCAGACTTTAACAAGTTGTCGTTATCTACTATTGCAAGCAAATAAGTGCTCCTTGGATTTCCATGTTGTAAAGCGATCAACATTGTGTGAGTATCAATTCCAATACAGAAATGGACATTCCCTGTCACCCATTAGGATCAATTCTGCACAAAGTGATGCTTTAAAAAATGTAACATTTCTGTACAGCTTCTGTTACCGTAAAAGTCAGTTGGAGAAACTCTCTAAGACTCAATTTGGAGTTTTAGAAAGCAGGCATTCTTTATTGCAGCGCTGGGTGCACATGCAAATTGTTTCGCAAAGGCAAGCACACCCAATACTTGCCGACAGCAGCTATATATTTAGCATACTCATGCATATTCATAGCTTTTCCAGGAACTAATTATAATATTCGCATCCTAATTACGCATGTGCTTTCTTGCTGAGTGGGGGTCTTTGGTGGTCGTCGATAGTCTTCCTCACTGTGTTTACTGAATGACCGACCTCAGTGCTTGCGCACGCTTGCAAGGTCCTAGTGCTGAGTTAGCAGCTGGTATGTCCTTGCTTCTGTTCTGTTCCAGTCTCACTCCACGCTGGGCGCCACTCTGCTATCTTGAAGGCTAGCATCCTTGGTCTTATTTACTGTCTCCTTAGTTGTTATCAGTCCCATGATGTTCCTTCCCCCATCAGCCGAACATTCCTTTCTCTCTACGTGTTAGTAAGTTAGAACAATTTGGCCTATTCTACTATGTTAAAGGCACACGCGCTATTGTTAGTTTAAGATTTAAGGTTACATTTACAATTTCCAGCTTTGGACTGGAAAGACTTCAGAGCAAAGTACTGGCAAATATTCCTTTCCCTATTTCAAACATTTGATAGTTTTTAACATTTTTGAAAAATTCTTTGGGAAGAGTGTAAGAGTTTTAGCACGAGCAATGAAGAAAAAAGCATGTGTACTTAATTTGGCTGTAAACACAAACAGCAGAATGCTACAGCATGGTCAGATATATAAGTTCATCTTCATAGATTTTAATGGAAAGAAGTAAAATTGCAGACTTTTTTTTCTTTTTTTGCTTTAATTCATTTTGAGGGATAGCATTAATTTCCACATTGGCTCAAGATATATCAGATTGTATAGGGGCTGTTAGAAGTACAGGTACAGGGAATTTTCTTAGTGTATGAAGGTTGGTAAATAAGAGAGGAAATAGTTGATTAAACAAGAAATCCCCTTTTGTCTTCTATATATGTTTATCTTCTATAAATAACATGGTTCTTTTTGTACCAGTTCCCCAACTAAGGTTTGGATTGTCCAGTTGAGAGGGCTTGGTGACAAGCATTTCTGTATTCACAATTCTTACAAACTTAATTACAGAAATAAGTTAACTTACTAAAAAATCTATGCTGGAACTGTGGATTGCAGAGTTTCCATCACTGGGAAGTACATTGTTCCAACTCTATAAACTTCAACAATAAATTGTTGAAGTGCTTTGCTCATTCTTTGAACACTGATGAAGTTTACCTTGATAAGCCCTCAAGAAAAATAACATTTTCTTAAAGGTGCAGTGTTGTTCTTTATCTAAATATAGTATGACTTTTAGAAATGGTCTGTAAGAAAATTTGTGCATCTCCAGCCACACAAAATCTTCTTTTAGTTATAGAATTTATATAGGTATGTCGTGGTTTAAGCCCAGCCGGTAACTCAGAACCACGCAGCCTCTTGCTCACTCCCTGCCTTCTACCTCCCCCTGCTCCTGGAGGGATGAGGGGGGAGAATCAAAAGAAGCTAAAACTCCCACGGGTTGAGAAAAGAACAGTCCAGTAACTAAGGTATAATGCAAAACCACTATTGCTACCACCAATGATAATAATGATAAGGGAAATAACAAGGGGAGAGAATACAATTGCTCACCACCCTCCAACCGATACCCAGCCTGACCCGAGCAGCGATCTGGGCCTTCCGGGAAACTGCCCCCAGTTTATATAGTGGGCATGAAATGCTGTGGTATGGAATACTCCTTTGGCTATTTTGGGTCAGGTGTCTTGTCTCTGCTTCCTCCCGACTACCCCTCCTCACTGGCAGAGCATGAGACTGAGAAAGTCCTTGGTTGGAGTAAACATTACTAACATTACATTAGCAAGAACTGAAAACATTGGTGTTATCAGCATTGTTCCCAGGCTGAAAGTCAAAAACACAGCACTGCACCAGCTACTAAGAAGGAGAAAAATGACTGCTACAGCTGAACCCAGGACAAGGTACTTCAAGATGTTTGTGCAATTTTTGTAGTGCTGTCCACCTAGAAATGTTCTGCACAGGAACTTTACACAGTATGTAAATGTTGCATTGTTTTTATTTTATATACATTCCTTAGCTGCTCTTAGTGAATGGGGCCTTGCTGCTGCCTTACATCCATGCATTGCAGATGAACATCACCTTCTCTTGTCTGTGTTCTGTCTGAGTTTAGAAGTAATGTCTGGAAGAACCAGAACAAAGTCAGTAACAAAGAAAAAAAGTTTGTGTTTTATTTTCTGTTCTTTCATCATGCTTGAAATGAAGCATACAAACATGTCATGAGACCCTGGTTTTCCCAAATTTACTTAAATAAATAAGTTTGAAACCATAATTGGTTAAAAGATGATAAAGAAAAGTTTTGTAGTCTGTCATTTTTCCAGGAGTGAACTAAAAGAGAGCAATAGAAGAAAAAAAAAAAGTAATTTAAAATTGAGTGAACATCTTGTAGGGAGTCAGATGGAGTTGGGACATTTCGTTTAATGCTACTGTATGACATTGGCTAGCACTGAAATGTTGTCTGTCGCAATAAGCAGCAAAAGAGTCAAAGAAATTATGTAAGGAAAAATATATTGTTTGTATTCCTATATTTTGTTTCAAAAGGTTACAGCAGCAATCCATTATATGCCTTTCTTATGTCATGTAATTTATTTTAAAATATAAATTATTTGTGACAGGAGCTTCTTGTTTTTAAGTGGAAAATGTGCATTTAATGTCATGAAAATAATGTCAAAACATCCACTCCTAGATGGTTGCCATGTGAACTGTTGCTTTTCATTTATGTTTTATTTTTGGAGGTTGGGCTTTGCAAGAATATTTTCAGATACTTTTAGAAAAATGATACATTGTATCTGTAGTTTATTTTAATTGGACAGCACTAACTAAGCTGACTTTATGATAAACAGTGCAGCCAGCAGCTAGTGACTGCACTTCCACTTTAAAGATTACACAGAAAATAAAATCCTTCAAGCTAAAGTCATAAAGAACCAAGCTGGAGTTACTTTTGGAACATATATCTATGTTTGTCTCAGTGTGTGTTATTAGGGGTACCTGATACTAAAAGCGTAATATTCTATAAAGTACATTTTTCCTTACCACCTAGCCCATCCAACTATCAAAATCTTGATATTAATGAGATCTTGGTTTATTTTAATTATTTAGATTGTCATTATGAGTTAAGAGTTAAAATATTTTATGTATAGTGTCAGAGAATTCTCAAGTATAATGTATGATTCTGCAATTGGAAATCCTGATAATACTTCTTACCTCTTCAAAGATTTATCTACTGATGTTCTGAGGTGTTATCCCTATAAAAGGTTGTCATAACTTTGATTTATTTATTACTATTCAAAAATATGAGAGCTTTACTTAATGTAATCTGCTTTTTCTGAAGGTATATGTGATTTTTTTTTCCTGTGATTGAATAGCAAATCTGACATAAATTCACTTGCTGACATTTGGATGTTCATAAGGATGATTTGGTTTAGTGGTTAGACCTGTTGTGTTTCACAGGGATGTTGTCAGGCTTAATTAATTATGCTGCAGCAATATGCAGTGCAGGTTTTTGTGCCAATATCTTCACAGCTGTTTGCAGGGAACTTACAGTACAGGACAGCTGTTACCAGACTGGCTGATTTTGCCTCTGTCGCACTGTACACATCTTTAATCTTCTCTGTTTGCAAGAGGATGCGTATCTTTTTGTAGCTGAGAGGAAGGGGAACTGAACTACCACTATTGACTCAACTGCTGTAAAAAAAAAAACACTGCAGGAAAAATGCCTACCGTCTTCTGCTCTTGCTTTTAAGGATGTTTCAGATGGAAAATAGATGATGACTGGTCATATTTTCTATTCTTGTTGTCATAGGCATCATAGGTGGAAACGTCATACTAGAGCATTTATCTAACTGCCCCTTGAGAGGTTAAGAGAACTTCCAGAGTATATTGTTCCATATTTTTTGTTAGTTTGTTTCTGGAGAATTTATAAATGGCTCATGCTCTGGGGCATTTACTACCACCAAAGGGAAACTGTTCAAAAGTTTAAGAGGCTTCAGTGCTTGAATTTTTTTTCCAGATCTTCAGCCTGAGGCAGGATGTAAAATACAGGTAAAGAGAGAGTTGAACTCTAGAGCAAAAAAATAAGCAAAAAGCTGCCTCTAAATCTGCTCTCAAAATCTGGTATTTTTGTTTACAACCCAGGTGCAGGCAAGTAAGACTCTGGGTGCCCACACGTAGCTTGTGCTAATCCATGTTGCTACCTGCCATAGCCTACAGACATGGATATTGTAGTGGGGCTTGGGTTTCTGAAATAGTGAACATGAGTGGTAGGAGCCTCTGCTTGCAAGAGCTGCAGGACAGCTCTCTGTATTCGTTTTTGTTGTTGGAACAATGAAACCTGATCTTGGCTGAGCTCTTGGAGTGTTAATTCAATAGAAAATAATACTGTCCCCACCACACATAACAAACCCAAAATAATATGAGAATGATCGGATGCAGTTTTTCAATGCAGAATCATCAGTCTGATGCTGGTACATAAACTAGCACTCTAGAAATCACTGGAGGCCTCTCAATCTCTATAGTACCCTTGTTAGTAGATGCCTGCTGATTTGTCATTATTTTAAGATTTTTCTATTTCAGCACTATAATATAGGGCAGGATTTAACTGAAGGCGAAAATAACTATTAACTATATTTTATTAATATTTACTTTGTTCTTCAGTTGCTTATACTGTGTGTAAGCAGATCTCTTTTCCAAAAGGATATGTTTTACTTTGGCTTCTTTTGAAGAAGCACAACCACATATTGATTCTATACAAGAAAAGAGAACTTGTGACTGCCATGAGTTACTTGTAATGTAAGTGTATATATCTTAATTTAGCTTATGGTTCCCTGGTCAGTACATCATTTAAACTGACTGGTTTTACTTTCCTTGTTGGCCTCTGATTTCTTATTTAAGTTCTTGAAGGCAGCAATTGAAATTTCTATCTGCAAAACATGGACAACAAAGGAGACTTCCATCTTCCGTCACTTGTTCACTTTTGTCTGTGTCATATCTTGAGGAAGACTCTCCTTTTGTTCTATGTATTTGAGATTAAGTATCCTGAGTTTTATCAGATCTTCTCATGCCCTTCTTCCTTAAAGCATACATTACAGATCTCTGACTGCTTGCAGATACAGTGTGCACTGGATATTATCTTATTTAGGAAATACACCTTTGAAGATACTGCTCTGATATTAAATTATCTGTGTTTGATTCACCTAATTTGAAAGTGGAGAAAATATGGGGAAAATTAACCTAACAAAATTACTTGGACTTGGCTTTGTAATTTAGTGTAGCTTTGTTTTTGAAGTTGTGTATATCTAAGTATTAGTAAAAACATGATGTTGCGAAAATAACAAAAATAACATTTGGAACAAAGATACTTCAAAATCATGACAGTTTATTGCTTGGAGTTGCTCTTCTGCCCTAAGAGCCACTGAACACTATTTACACACTAAAAGTTTTTGTTTCTTGGGGTAATACCAAAGTTCAACCAGCTGGGGGAAAAGGTTCAGAGCAGGCCCAGGTTAAGCACACTCAATCCCCTGGCATTACCATTTACTTACAGGTTTTTAGCTTAATTGAAGATATACAAACTATCAAACTTTCTGGCTTCAATCCATTTACTTAGCTCAAAAGACCTTAAGTCTAAGCAAACATGAAACTGAACCTGTATAGGAGAGTCCATCTGTCTTTGAGGTGTGTTTTGCCCTGTGCTTGATCAGAGTAACAAACTCCTCTTGATGCCAGGGTGCAGTGCAGCCCCTCAGTGGGAGTCACAAAGAGGATTTGATGGTGCAGGGACTTGCTTCCAGTTCAGATCAATTCCACTGAAAAATTCTCTCTGACATTACTTTATCCAAAGTTTGTGTGAGTGTGCATGTGTGTGTGTACACTTCTGTGTATATATATATACACACACACAGAGTCTGCTCCATCCCTGGCAGTGTTCAAGGCCAGGTTGGACAGAGCCTTGGGCGACATGATCTAGTGTGAGGCATCCCTGCCCATGGCAGGGGGTTTGGAACTAGGTGATCTTAAGGTCCTTTCCAACCCTAACCATTCTGTGATTCTATATACATACATACGCATTCTATATATATACACATATATTCTATATATACATAGAAGTAGTGTATATAGCATGTATATATACACTTCTATATACTATATATGTTCTTCCATACACTGTATATGTACACTTCTATGCATATACTTCTATATACTATGCATATACTAAATATATACGTGTATATATATGCATGTATATAGTAAATATATGCACACACTATCAGTAATATGTTTGGCAGGGCTTGTCCACATGGTGCAGGATGTGACTACATGTTCATTTTGTCACGTTGCTCAGACTCTGAAGTGATGTGTTCAATACTCCTCAGGCCTAGGAGGGTGAGGCAGTTACCTCATACTAAGCAAACACATTTGCTTTACCCATAGACAACAATTTACTCCAAGCAAGTTTTTATGTTTTATCATGGAATTATTAAGTAAGTACAATAATGAAGTTGTTTTTTTAGACTCTGGATAAGTTCATAGCTACTTAGTAATTGTATAGTTTCTGGTATCATAAGCAATATAATATGGTACAGAATGGTGTATACTTCATTAGGCAATATCTGATTTCAGGCCAAACCTTAGTGTAGAAGTTTAAAGTTGGTTCTTGGACTTAGCTGGCTACCAATGCAGGACACAGAAACAAAGCCAACATTTTCTGAATGAGCCTCACTTTATAAAATATATTGATGTCAAAATATGTAAATGGTTTAGTCATTTTGGAAAACTCCTGTCTCTAATTTATTGCTCTGGATCATCCTGAATGTGAACTCAGAGGAACAATTACTGCCTGGACCTTTCTCTTTAAAAAAAAAAAATTCCCCTAAACCTCCCTTTACCCTGTTCTACTTCAAGACCCCACCTTCCCCTCCAAATCAGCAGTTAAACCACAAAGCTGATCAGTAAATCTTATTTTACTGTGCATTAGAAGGAGCAGAAATTATTAACCAATTATACCTATATCAGTTTTTATAAATATGGAAATGTAGATGGTGATGTAACTACTGTATAGTTACTCTTTTATGAGACTGAATGGTATTTAAGCAGATCATTTTCTCACTAGACTCAGCTTGCTTTGTGTATCAATCAGTTCATTCTTTCAGATGTAAGAACTTCAAGAAACCATAAAATCTGTGTAAATTAATAAAACTGTGAACCTGATGCAAGTATATAATGCTTATATAAAAGTTTTATAGTAAATTGGTTAGACTGTTATTGAATCCACTCAGCACAGATGCTGATGGAAGACTTCCTTTGGTTACTAATATATTTGACAGTCCAAAGTGTATTTATGAGGAAAGAACTCAAGCAATATAACTCATATTCTGGTTTTGGTGGTAAATATTAATTGCAGTATATTAGCAAAAACACAGGACTGTAAGTTTGGTGGGGTTTTTTTTTTCTTTGATAAACCACTAAATCATCTTCCCTAAAATGGCATGCTCAGTGTGACTGCCCATTTTTTTTCCTGTTACACTCACCTTTTCTTGGAAAATGAGAAGATAAAGGAAGTGATTTTTTACTTAGCAGCCAAGGAGTACATGGAGTTGTATGTCAAAAGTAGTAATGGAAAATGACTCAGAAAATGACTCAAAAAATGACAACCATTTAAGATTATTCTTAAATAAATAAAAGAAAACAGGTTTTAAAGCACTCTTGCATATATCAGACTATAACCCAACTCTGGATTAAAGAGAAGCTTCTCTTTTAGCAATATATTACATAAATATTACTTATATGTTCCTTTGATCACTGCCAAAATGTTGACCGATGGTTTCCTCCACATGCTAAGTCTTGGACCTTTAGGCTGAGGATGTCTTTCTGCAACTACTTTCAGTCAAAAAAATTATTTCTTTGTGCATCACAGATAAAAAAGGATTTTTTAAATTATTTTCAGAGATTTGATACCCTAATCACGTCTCGATATTTTTAATTTAATTTTTTAATAGTTTGGAAATATTAGAGTCCCTTAGTGACACAGCATCCATAATAACATTGTTCTCAGGTACCTCCCTTTACCTTTGTGTATCTTCTGTGTGGTCTTCCTAGAGCTGTCTAATGCCCTGTTTTATAGTTTTTACTGTGTGAGTAAAACAATTTGCCTAGATTCTATGTTTAACTTTGCTATTATATTACTCTTTCTCCATTCTGTCATTCACCTTTCCACAGTTGTCTGCTTCACCCTTTTCCAGCCTTTCTCCCACCAGTGAACAATGTTTTTGACCTAAATGCTTGTCACTTTAGCAAGTACTTTCTTTACAGCAATGTCTTACAGATGAAGTACCTAAGAATTTTTGTGTATCATCTGTCTATCTTATTTAATGGCAAATTCAGTATTTGTTTTTCAGAGATACTGTTTTTCAAAGGCTAAAGTGTTAAGTTTTGACATAAAACTCAGGAAATGAAAAGCCACAGAAATACTTGAAATTAAGAATGGCTGAACACAGCTGTATTTTTCATTAAAAGGGGACAAAAGAAGTGTTTTTAATAACTTTTTAAAAAGTGTATCTATCTCCAATTGCTGCTTGAAATGTTATCATCTTTTATTTCGTTTCTTACCTTTCATGCATCTCATACTTTGGAACAAAGCAAGAAATCAGAGTCTGGTCTTGCTAACCTAATATACCTTGTGCATGTGAGATAAGTCCACATTAAAGTTCAAAAAATATATAAAAATTTTAATAAATATAAATATCTACCTTCTAGGCGCATAATTGGCCCACATCATATTTGCCATGATAGCTTGCGCTAAGAGACTACTTTTAAAAAACATAAAATCCCCAACAGTTTGTGTTGGATATGCTTAAGGATAAATATAATTGTTAAAAAAGACACTTAGACACTTAGACATTTAAGTGTAAGAAGCCACACTTGAGCTTTTAGCATACATGTATGTCTAAACTGTGAAAATGTGAAAGCAAAGGTTATGATTCTTAGGGCAACAGTTTTTTCATACCAATTTTTTATTAGAATATGAAGTACAGAAGCTTACTCTGGGTATTCCCCTTGAACTTGATTTAAACCACTGGTGGGTGTCTAACACTAGGAGTGGTGGTATTTTACCATGTATCATACCCCTCTACTTGTTATTCCAAAATTGCTTGCTTATACCTTGTGATGGGCCCTTCAGATTCTCATAAATTAATAAGGCATCTGTGAATATTTGCAAATCGGTTTTAGAGCTCTGAATCTCTTCCAATACAAAGACTGTAAAAAAACCCAACAAAGTGGAAGAGCAGATAAAGCAAGATTTCTTTTCCTTAGAATGCTCTTCCAGTATGAAGCAAAATATTATTAATCTAGACTGCCTGTTACTTTCTTTTACCATGTAGCTGCTCATGGGATTACAGGCACAAAGGTTTCATAAATTTCAAATGAAATATGAACATTTGTTGTCAAAATACTGTTAAGCTATAAAAGTTCTGCTAGTAGTCGTTCTTTTTTATTGTAACATTTATATCCATGGGTGTTAGTGTGTTCTTGGGTCTGAAGGGGAATTTTTTTCCCCTCTTTATATTTTTTTTTCACATGATTTTCATCCAGGTAACAGATAACAAGGCAGGAGATGATAGATAGATTGGAAAAGACATACTTCTCATGTTTCAGACTATAGCAGATCCTTTCTGTAATTATGTGTCATTGCAAGGACCTTATCAAAGTAAGCATAGCACCTTAGAAGCAATTTAGCATCTAGATGCTTGGAGAAGCAGGCGTAACCTTTTTTCCCAAAGGAAATTGTAGCAATGTGGCTGTCCTGTCTGCTTCCTTTCTTTGTTTGTGTAGTATTCAGCCTAGTGGTATTATTTGACATAGCAATTGTCATACAGGAATGGAAGAAATAAAAGATAGAAAGATAGGGGACAGCTGGATCTCTGCTGCTTAATGTATGGGTGTTTAGAGTCATACAGCTGGGGCACTAAAGCTGTTACCTATGCGAGCAAAGCCTGTCTAACTTAATAGTCACTAGGACTCATTATGGGAATAATACTGTGCATAAATTGTGGTGTTCAACTGTACCTGAAATTGCAGGGAGCTCTTTCAATGTAGATACTTACAGAAATGTTAAAATGAGTCTGTTCAGAAGTCCAGATACAGAAGTTTCTGCTTTTAGATATCCAAATTAGAAATTTTTGTTCATAATGTAGCATTAAAAATAGGCTAAATGATTCAGATTATACTTTAATAACACATACCACTTACAATCATATATTCAATACAGTTTGCTTGGAGTTTCTATTAGAAGGTATGTATAGGGTGCTAAACTAGTCATTCATTCTTTGTCCAAGGCATAATAAGGGTTTCTATACTGTGAAAAACAATTATGACATGTTAAAACTGTGTAATAGGAAGCAGACATTTCTCAGTGCTGGTAGGTAAATTGTGGAAATGTTCTATTTATTTTTCCCTCTATTGACTACCTGCATTCAGGCAAGACTGCCAGCGAATTGACTTGTAAAACAACTGAGACTGAACAATTTCAAACCACTGACATTATACTGCTTCATTTGTGAACTGTGTTGCTTCTGCATGCACCAGTTAGTTTTTAATGGAGTGCTTGCATGTTTAGGAAGTATCCTGGGTTCAGCTGTAGGACTCATTTTTCTCCTTCTTAGTAGCTGGTGCAGTGCTATGTTTTTGACTAGTCTGAGAACAGTAGTGAGGGTCTTGTCTAAGTCCACAGGTTCAGACTCAGATCTTGTCTAAGGTTAAACGATGATATAGGAGGACCACCAATAGATTTTCCTCGAGGCTGGACAGTCATGAGTGGCAGGGTGTGTGGGATTGTATGGGAAAGCACCTGGGCCAGTAGGCCCCTCCAGTACTTCGGAATTTCACCACTGAACAAGTGCAAAATCCGGAAGAATTAGCAGAACACTTAAAAGAGGTGTGCTGTCATCCTGGCAATACCAGAGAGGGACAAATCATGGCAGCATACTGGGGCTTGGCCTACGCCTACAGAGCGTCTCTGGAAAAAGATGTCTCTGGATCTGATGGCAAAGCAACAGACAACACAGCTACTCAATCCCCAAGCACAGCAGCTACACTCACCCCGACAACAGACACTGCAGCCACTCCAACCCCAGTGACAGACACTGCAGCCACTCCAACCCTGGTGGCAGACACTGCAGCCACTACAACCCCCACTTCACCAGCTACTAAGGAGGAGAAAAATGACTGCTTTAGCTGAACCCAGGACACAGTGCTACCTTGCTTTCTAAAAGCTATGAGATGTCTTCATGAAAAGCCATATTTAGGACCTGGATATTCTCCAGAATCCTCTCTACTGGGATGGACTTGGGCAAAATATCTGTACAGTTTTTGTAGAAAGAGTCCCTGGAAACTTTTGCAAGGTCTTTACAGTAATAATTTGATAAGTTCTTTGCAGAAACTGTGCCTGCTTCCTAGAAACAACTGCAATTATTCTTGCAAGCTGCTATCCAGGCAGGATTGGCCTTTTCTAAGGTCACCTTCGGTTGTGCTTAGTGGGACAACTGAATTGAAATATAGGAAGGTGAAACCACTGTTATCACCTGTATTAAATTTTAATTCAGTTAATGCTTATACTCTCTGACCATCTTTAATTTTTTAAATTATGTGTGCTTTAAAAATACAGTTGACATGAGAAATATTTTCTACTGCAAACAAGTAAAAGAGAAAATGAGGAAAACATTGTTTTGGTGGTCAGGGTTTTTTCCTGTTTCTAGAGGAGTCAAAAAAAAAGATTCTCACCATCTTAAATGCTTTGCAGTAATTTTATTAACTACCTTTAACCAAGAAACAGTTAAAAAAGTGCTCTTGCATCCCTTCATTTGTAACAAAATAAAGGCTGACATCATTAGTTTATGAACATAGTGCTGTGGATAAGAGTTAAAACTTTGCATAGGATCTGTTTATGGAAAAAAATGAAAAAGATAACCCTTAATTCTCGGCTTGGGGGGATGGTGTGGCTTTATTTATTTTTGCTGTCATTCAGTGAACTGTTTATAAAGGTGAGTAATTGAGAGATTAATGAGAGTGGACTCAAGACTCCCTGGTGGCTGATTTGAAGTCCAACATGCAGATGTGATAAATGCTGGGTCCTCCTTATGTAGGCCTTCCAAGGGGAAGTTATTTATATCGTTGTCTTGTAACTACTTTGACAGGGGTTTTGAAAATTATTTCAAGTTGTGGGACAGATTTATATTTGATTCAACCTAAATATATTTGGGCTTAGTCAGTATCCCTACAGTGAGACCTGCAAAACAAAACTGAGCTGCAAAGGGAAAGGATGGTGGTGATGATTCAGTACGTGGGATTGCTCTGACCAAGTCACTAAGAAAGTGATGCCCAGGAGCAGGAGGGTAGACAGGGAACACAGGATATCAAGGCTTTAAATGTCTGCTGGGGAATGGGCTACGCTCTTGCTGTTGTTATCTTACAGCTGAATTTCCATATAGGTAATGGAGGTTACTTGTGCTAAGAGTTTGCCTTCTTCTCTAGCCTGTGCCACAAGTATTTCAGGGGAGAAATTGCTAAAATGCTGTTCATACTGAGAGCACTTTGGAACAGTGAGACTTCTCCATATCTGAGAGGGATACAGGAATGAAAAAGGTAAAGAAACCCACATTGTTGAGAAAGCATGTGAGTTTAGAACCTAATTATACTCCCACTGAATCCAATAACAAGAATTCCTATTGATTTTTAAAGGAGTATGATTTGGCAACATTTCTTCTCCTCGGTCTGCACTAGCTAATGCATAATGGTCTCTTTTAAACCTATTCATTTGTTTAAACCTTTATTGGAGGACAGAGTGCTTATAGCTGTCAGAAAAGGGGGGGAGAAGCTGTTTTATTTATAACACAATTCAAATAAAAAAGTAAACCAGACCATCACAAATACACTCAGAATTGCAGAAAAACCTATTATTAAGGAATTAAGTGTTTTGCCTTCCTATTCGAACCAGCTCTTTTTGTAGCTTTGATATTCCTAAGTTTGGGGTTTTTCAGTAGAGCGAGGGGGGGAGGGGAGAGAGGCATTTGGGTTTTCTCCTTTAAACAGTTTTTCAGCAAATCAAAACCAGAAAAGAATGAAAAAGGAAGAAGAAAAGCAAGTCAATCTGCTCACAGACTACAGCAGCATAATCATTACTCTTCATGTGGTATGTCCTTCAAAACAGGGCCTTTAGAAAATCTTTTTCCAAGGCCCAAGACAATAATAACAAAGAAATAAATAGAAATCATACAACAGTATTAATGTTTGGAGTTTTGTGGCAGTACAGAAAAGAGGATACAAAATCTGTGGCGGTTAGGTTGCCCTGCTCTGACTGGAGGTGGTTGGTTTATGAAAGGAGTGTGCTTAATTCTCAGCCATGTAAATTGGAGAAGCTTCATTGATTTGAATGGGTCTGTAGGAAGTTGTAACAGAAAATCAGTTGTATGCAGTGAATAGCTTTTTTTTTTTCTGTAGCAGTACTTGTGGGAATTTAAATTCAGCACAGATCTGCTCAGGGAGAGCTGCAGTCAAGTGGCATTTGACGTTATTTTGAACTTTCATAGTAAATAGTGGAAGAATGAATCTGGGAGGTGGTATCACTGCGTGCAGCAGTGTTTCCTAAGTTAGAGTGATTGGTAGTTTTTGTGTTATATCAATGCCATCATATTTTTATAAAAAATAAGTAGCTGTAGGTTCTCGTTAGATTACAGGTATTGGTGTCAGGTTATAATACCAAGAATGGAAACAAAGAGAGGATGTATTGTTATAAGCAGTGTTGAAAAAGAACCATACAGGTTTATCCTACTGTAAATGTCCAAACTAGAAAACTAGTCAGCTAGCAAAACTAGAAAGCAGATGCTTTTGTTTCCAAAAGTACTTGAGCTGGAGAGACAACACAGTCAAGCCAGCTCTGCTGGTTAGGAGAAGCATTAACCAAGAGAGTGCTTGTGCAAACGAAATGGCAGTTGGGTCTTGCTTAGAAATGTACACTTGTCCCATTACCTCTAAAACAACGGTTTGGATGTGTTGGAATAGTGGTGAACATTTGATGTTTTTTTCTGGTCTTTTCTAAACTTCTGGCTTTTTCTTTGATGGAATAATTAGCAGAGTGACTGATATTACCCCTACAAACCAACTAGCTAACTCAATTTCATCAGCAATCGGTCAGTTTGAATTAAAAAATCTAAATATACTCATACTGGATATGAGAGTATTTTATATGTATGCTTAATGTCCATTTGAATTTCATTTAATGGTGTTATTAAATCTCCATGCAGATAATTTTTTGTGACACGGTAAATAAGTACAATAGAGAAGTATCTTCAATATACTATAACATTATTCACTTTCCTGGATAAGGTGCTGAATAAATGCATTCTGGTTTTCTGCATGTCACTGAATTGGTCTTTATAGGTCTGGAGAAAACCCAAAATCAACAAATTAAGAAGACAACAGTATTGCTTACTTGTTTCAACTTCAAACACAGGAAATGCATAGTTTGAAGTTTCACAGGGCTGTTGAATTGTGTGTTTCTTTGACATTGTTTGTTATTATGTGTGTATTTGTGTTACGTTCTGTAACAAGTCAGTCCAGCACTGTTTGGCAAAACGTAGCCAAATCTCACAAACCACTGTATCTGTAGACGGAAATGGCTGGCAAAGGCATTTAGTGTATATTCACCAGTGTTCTTTTAGAAATAGTACTAACTCAACAAAAAGCCAAGGAATATGCAAATCCATCTACTGAAAAATCTTTGGTGTTAAAAATAACAATCATCTGAGAAAATGTGGTACTAGTGCTGTATTGGATCAGGTCGGGGGGCTGTTGGCTCAGTTTCCTTTAGCTGCTAAATAACATACGTAATCCTGCAGTGATTGTTTTTTAAGTCCCCATCTCTCTCTTTTCCCAAAGTTCAAAGTAAAATTATAATCAACATTCAGTTACCCAAATTTAGCCAAAATGCAGGCATGGTACTGCTCTCCTGTCTGCCTGGTCAGGTTCATGCTGATGCAGGTCTTCTGATACTCACAAATCTTTTTTCAATACCATAGGAAAGCCATAGCAATGAATTCCTTTTCCATATTTTGCCCCGTGCCATTTAAGGAGCATATGCAACAGTTATTAATTTCTCTACTTGTCTTTCAAGCTTGAGTAACTAACTCCAATATCTGGAAACAGCTACACAGGAAGCATTATTCATAAGGACAGGTGGCTCGAGCATGGAATAATCACCACTGCAGTTTTATTCCATGGAGGGATAAGCAGAACTGCACAGTGCAGCCAGGTTCGCAGCAGCAGCACAGGTCAGGGAGGTGGCACATGTCTTGTAGAAGTACCTAGTCAAACACCCTGGTCATATTGCTCCCTGCAAGAGCTCAGGTTCTAGCCACATCTCTTGCAGATTCTCTTACGTTAGTAGTAGTGGGCAATATTTCAAAAATAATATAAAAAAAACCCCAAACATGAGATAAACAGAATTTTTCCTGTCTGGAATGGTTCTGGAGTTAGTAGCCTGGACAAGTATTTCATAAAACACATTAAAATAAAATGAGTAAACTATCAAAAGAACCACAGGCTCCAAACAAAGAAAAGAACTGAAAAAGGAAATCTTCAGGCTTTCAAGGAATTCATTTTAAGCACTGTTTTCCATATCTATGGGACACAGATGTACATACAAAATTTGTACATGTAAATATAGATGCCAGCCTAGTAGAAAATCTTTTCAGTGAGGGGAGGTGATATGGAGAGAGGAAAATACGATGGTAGGAAATCCTACAACCACAGAATAAAGCTTCCCTACACTCAAGAAGTCATTGGAGCTAAAAATACCTTACAACAAAGTTGCAGGAAACCTTATTTTTTTATTGGCGTTCCTAGAAAATTTGTTTTCATAAATGTGTCTTCATATGTGTCCAAGCATATATGCTGTCTGTACACATAAATACATATGTTGTTGCGTGAAAGGGTAAAATAATTTGGCAGAAAATAAACCCCCTTGCTTTCCAGTTGGTCCTCAGATATTAGAGGGGCTGGGTGCGGCTAGGCTTAGATTCTGAGTGATGCCCAATTTGCCACTATCAGTCTGGTTGCATTCAATATATTGAATAATCACAATTCCGGATGCACTAATAGTGCACTGCACCTTCAGTCTAATCGTGCTCACGAACTAGCACGGCCACACTGAGGGAGCTGGTCGCGTTCAATGAGAGATTTACGATTAGCTACTTAAACAGTGAAGTTTATTAAAGCAACAGATACAGGTTCTTGTGGATTGCCAGTGATAAATACACTGTCTGCAAAAGCATGTGCAAATAATAAGGTATACAACCACGCGACAAAGTTATGAATAATACAGCCTGGCTTTAAAGTATAAAAGTAAAAAGTAACTCTATATAGAGATTCCCAATTTTCCCGGGGAAGCACTGGATACAGTGCAAGTCTTACCCAAAGGCGTCCCTATGGGGGGGAAGAAAGGTCCAGCCCGTCAACCGGTCCCAGGAGTCGAGAGTAGTCAGCTGATGGGGTCTTCCTCAGCTCATCCACGATGATGTCTTCCCTAAAGCCCCCCACTTTTTGGGTCATTTTTATAGTATTTTTCACCTTCAAGGTGGAGCTTGAGTGACTCTAGTCATACATACCTTTATTGTTATTGGTGTAAATTTTCCTCGCTTCGCTTTTAAAGGTATATGCCACAAAAAATTCAAAGAGCATGCTCAAAGAGGGGTGGTCTCACTTTGGAGGCAGGTAGCATTGGAGGTGGAGGTGTGTTTTCATATTAAAATCATAGAATCATAGAATCATAGAATCGTAAGGGTTGGAAAGGACCTTAAGATCATCTAGTTCCAACCCCCCTGCCATGGGCAGGCACACCTTGCCCTAAACCACGTGGCTCAAGGCTCTGTCCAACCTGGCCTTGAACACCGCCAGGGATGGAGCATCCACAACCTCCCTGGGCAACCCATTCCAGTGCTTCACCACCCTCACTGTAAAGAACTTCTTCCTTATATCTAGTCTAAACTTCCCCTGTTTAAGTTTGAACCCATTACCCCTTGTCCTATCACTACAGTCCCTAAAGAAGAGTCCCTCCCCAGCATCCTTATAGACCCCCTTCAGATACTGGAAGGCTGCTATGAGGTCTCCACACAGCCTTCTCTTCTCCAGGCTGAACAGACCCAACTCTCTCAGCCTGTCTTCATACGGGAGGTGCTCCAGCCCTCTTATCATCCTCGTGGCCCTCCTCTGGCCTTGCTCCAACAGCTCCATGTCCTTTTTATGTTGAGGACACCAGAACTGTACACAGTACTCCAAGTGAGGTCTCACGACAGCAGAGTAGAGGGGCAGGATCACCTCCTTCGACCTGCTGGTCATGCTGCTTTTGATGCAGCCCAGGATATGGTTGGCTTTCTGGGCTGCAAGCGCACACTGCCGGCTCATGTTAAGCTTCTCGTCAACCAACACCCCCAAGTCCTTTTCTGCAGGGCTGCTCTGAATCTCTTCTCTGCCCAGCCTGTAGCTGTGCCTGGGATTGCCCCGACCCAGGTGTAGGACCTTACACTTGGCTTGGTTAAACTTCATAAGGTTGGCATCAGCCCACCTCACAAGCGTGTCAAGGTCCCTCTGGATGGCATCCCTTCCCTCCAGCGTATCAACTGAACCACACAGCTTGGTGTCGTCGGCAAACTTGCTGAGGGCGCACTCAATCCCACTGTCCATGTCACCAACAAAGATGTTGAACAGGACCGGTCCCAACACCGATCCCTGAGGGACACCACTCGTTACTGGTTTCCAACTGGACATCGAGCCATTTACCACAACTCTTTGCGTGTGGCCATCGAGCCAGTTTTTTATCCACTGAGTGGTCCATCTATCAAATTGATGTCTCTCCAATTTAGAGACAAGGATGTCATGCGGGACAGTGTCGAACGCTTTGCACAAGTCCAGGTAGATGACATCAACTGCTCTGCCGCTGTCCATCAGTTCTGTGGCTCCATCATAGAAGGCCACCAAATTGGTCAGGCAGGATTTCCCCTTAGCGAAGCCATGTTGGCTGTCACCAACCACCTCGTTGTTTTTCATGTGCCTTAGCATGTTTTCCAGGAGAAACTGTTCCAAGATTTTGCCAGGCACAGAGGTGAGACTGACTGGTCTGTAGTTCCCCGGGTCTTCCACCTTCCCCTTCTTGAAAATGGGGGTTATATTACCCTTCTTCCAGTCATCGGGAACTTCACCTGACTGCCAGGATTTTTCGAATATAATGGACAGTGGCTTAGCAACTTCATTCGCCAGCTCCTTCAGGACCCGTGGATGGATTTCATCTGGTCCCATGGACTTGTGCACGTTCAGGTTCTTAAGATGGTCTCGAACCTGATCCTCTCCTACAGTGGGCCTAAGGTCTTCGTTCTCACAGTCCCTGCATTTGCTTTCCAAGACTTGGGTTGTGTGGTCAGAGCATTTGCTGGTGAAGACTGAGGCAAAGAAGTCATTAAGAACCTCAGCCTTCTCCAAATCCATGGTAGCCAGTTCTCCTGATAGCTTCTGGAGAGGGCCTACATTGTCCCTAGTCTGTCTTTTATTTGCTACGTATCTATAGAATCCTTTCCTGTTATCTTTTACATCCCTTGCCAAACTTAATTCTAGCTGGGCCTTAGCTTTCCTAACCTGGTCCCTAGCTTCCCGGGCAATGCTCCTATATTCTTCCCAGGCCGCCTGTCCTCGCTTCCACCTTCTATAAGCTTCTTTTTTCCCTCTAAGTTTCCTCAGCAGCTCCTTGTCCATCCATGGAGGTCCCCTGGCCCTCCTGCTGCACTTTCTTCTAGTCGGGATGCAACACTCTTGAGCACGTAGCAGGTGATCCTTGAATATCGACCAGCAGTCTTGGGCCCCCCTGCCCTCTAGGACTGTATCCCATGAAACCTTACTAAGGAGGTTCCTGAAGAGGCCAAAGTCTGCTTTCTTGAAGTCCAGGGCAGGGAGCTTGCTGCACGCTCTTCTCACTGTCCTGAGGATCTCAAACTCAACCATCTCGTGATCACTAGAGCCAAGGCTGCCCTGGAGTGTCACATTTCCAACCAGTCCCTCCCTGTTGGTGAGCACAAGGTCCAGCATGGCACCTCTCCTCGTCGGCTCCTCTACTGCTTGAAAGAGGAAGTTGTCTTCCACACAATCGAGGAACCTCCTGGATTGCTTGTGCCGGGCCGTACCGTCCCTCCAACAGATGTCAGGATAGTTGAAGTCCCCCATGAGGACCAGGGCCTGTGAGCGTGAGGCTGCTCCTATCTGTCTGTAGAGCGCTTCATCCACAGAGTCCTCTTGATCAGGCGGCCTGTAACAGATCCCCACCGTAATGTCCCCTGTTGCTGTTTTCCCTTTGATCCTGACCCACAAACACTCTGTTACCTCATCACCTGTCCCCAGACAGAGTTCCATACTCTCTAGCCTATCACTGACATAGATAGCAACGCCCCCTCCCCGTCTGCCTGGCCTGTCTTTTCTAAACAGCCTGTAACCTTCCATTCCAACACTCCAGTCATAGGAGCCATCCCACCATGTTTCTGTGATACCAATGACATCATATTCCTGTAGCCTTGCACACATCTCTAATTCCTCTTGCTTGTTCCCCATACTACGGGCGTTTGTATAGAGGCACCTTAGCCGAGCTCCAAATGAAGCCGACTCAATGGCTGGGGCAGCTGGAACATCTCTACATCGCTCCAAGCACTTATTACAGGTGCTGGCAACTGACCAGGAATGTTGGGATGGATCAATGCTCCCCTCCCCCAACACATCTAGTTTAAAGCTTTCCTGACCAGCCTGGCAAGCCTCCTACCAAAACAGCTCTTCCCCTTCTTTGTCAGACCAGCTCCACCAGCCTCCAGTAGATCTGGCTTCCCAAATGGAGCCCCATGTTCTAAATAGCCAAACCCCTGACTATGGCACCAGCATTCTAACCATTTATTAAAAATTATTTTTTAATTAAAATTTATTTTTTATTCTAAACATTTATTAAAATGCATTATAATGAAGCAAAGTTCACACAAAGGACAGCATTTTGTCAAAAGATGACAGGCCGTTGGCTCAGGGCAGCAAGTATGCAGCTTATCAGTTTTAAGTACCACCTAGTTCCCATCTCTGCTGGTGTTGGGACAGAGTTTGGCCACAGAATCTCCACTCCGCTCCATCCTCCGTCAAGCAATGTTGCCACGGGAACCGCTGTGGAGTGAATTCCTGGCATACCACGTGCAGCTGCATCTTACCCTGAAAGTCCGTTTTTCCTTTATGTGTGAGCGATGCTACATTTTTAAATATAAGTTTAATTTCTAAATCATATTCAGTAATTATCCCACATATTCCACCCCGTGACTATAGTCACTCAAGCTTCACGATACTTAGAAGGAATTGGGTATATCCCATATAGTCTTTGAGTGAGGGTTGTCGAGTCCATATGTATCTTGTGGGGATACCAAATGAGTTAAGCGTTTCATCATAATCCAAAGCCTAACATATAAAGCAATTGTCAAAGCAAAACATAATATAGTGAGCATTAGCAAGATCACAACAGGGTGGAGCATCCTGTTGAGAATCCCTGTGGCGGTTGGTGACCATCCAAAAAGAGTGTCCCACCATTCATGTCTTCCATCTTTCTTGACTCTTTCTAGCACTTGATGGACTTCTTCCGCATCATGGTGGATGGTAATTAGAGTCTTTTGTCCACTCTTTGGCCTGGATCAACAACCGCTTCAAGTCATTAAGGTGTAGCAGCTTTTTCACTAACTTAAGGTTCATTCTGATAGGAGCGAGTAGTAGATCATTAGTGTAGGTAGTTAAGGTCTGGCGGCTGGAAGATATCGCGCTGTACGGAAAGAGAGAGCCCCTCCCCTGATACTTTTACGAGCCTCCATAGCATGGAGAGGGGGAATTGTAGGGTAAGGCCTGGCGATACCATAAAAGGCAAAAATTGTTAACCTGCCTTCTGATTGGATCAGCATAGGTACTTCCGCGTGGCAGAAGGTATATAATGCTTGCTGTTGTCCAATAAAACGCTATTTGATCATCCTCCATATTGGTGTCTGTGATCTCTAGCCCTAAGCCAGGGGGTTGGCTTAGCTCTGCAAGTCTTGGCTGAAGCAACGCAGCAACAAGTGGTGACCCCGACGTGATCCATTCGGAGGGCAGAGGTGTAGCTCGCGAGCATGGAAGTAACGATTAAGGTACTAAAAACCTTGGCAAAGGAATTTAAGATTTGTATCAAATCTGGCAGCGTTAAGGCGTGCCTGGAATCTTTGATTCACAGTGGGGTGATTACTCACCCTGCTCAGATATTTAATTCAAAAAATTGGCCACAACTTAAACAGACACTGGTTGAGAAGGCACTGGCGGGAAAGCCAGAAGCCCTCGTTACTCTGGGAAAGTTGTTGGCCTTATTGCAATTGGCTCGGGAAGATCGGGAGGCATGGGAGGCAGCGCAGTTGTATTTGCGGGGAGCCGCGCTTGAAACTGCGCCTCGCACTATGACAACGGCAGTGCAGACTGGCGGGCCTGGTGGGGAGGACAGGGTGGAGGACAAGTTTATGGAGGAACAGCCTGAGACGCAGGCATTTCCTGTTACTGAGCCTGAAAAGGAGCCCCCTGCGGTGCGCAGGGAGGGGCTGCACGGACGGAGCCCTCCGCGCCACCAGCATATCCGTGGGGGGAGTTAGAGGATGTCGTGGCCCGTCTCAACAAGGAGTGTCTTGAAGGGGGCGCCGCAGATAGGGGCGGCGAGTCTGTGCTGAATGGACCAAAAAATCAGAATCTAGACCCCCTAGATGCGCTCCCAGGCATGGTACTGAGGTATCTAGATGACGATGAGTTGTCAGACCTGGGATGGAGACGTGTTGGTGACAGTGACCTAGGACCTTTTGGGGCGCGGAAGAAGGAACGCAGTACCCCAAAGGAACAAACAGCATGGCGGGAATGGCGGGGACGTGGGCGTGAAATACGTTCTGACTCTGAGTCAGAAAATGAGGAAGCTACAATGAGAAGCATTAGACCTTCTCGAGGCTCGGGTACCGGGGAAAAGAAGTATAAAACCCCAGGGGAGCTTATAGAGGAACTTGCCAGAGCAATGCGTATGCTGCGGGCACAGACAAAGAAACAGGGACGCGCCTTGCAGCAGCTGGGCGAACCCCCGCCCCCGGTGGCCCAGCCAAGTTGGAACTTGATTGCGAGGGACTGTGTGCTAAGTGGCGTAACCCTAGAAGCCCTACCCGCAGCCACGCCTCCACAGGCGTTCCCTGTTCAGGTTGGGCCACAAGGAGGAGCTATGTGGAAGCCCCTAGACGCTAAGTTGGTTCAGGCCCTTCACAAGGCAATAAAAGCGGAAGGTTTGTCGAGCGAAACCACAGCTATGCTGCTCGACTCCGCCCACGTCCAACCACTAGCCCCTGCCGACGCTAGGCAGCTGGCAAGGGCGGTGCTAACTGGCCCGCTATTCCTTCTTTGGAAGGAGGCGTGGTATCTCGACCTGCAAGCCCGCATGCAAGCTGCAACGACAGATCCCACCCATCCCCTCCAACAGTCCAATTTTGATAGGTTGGCTGGGAAGGGGCAAATGGTAACTGCAGCACAACAGGCGGCAGGACTCAGAGGCCGGGAGCTTCAGGCATCCACTGAGGCCTCTAGGCAGGCGTATCATGCCATTGCAAAATTTGGGAAGTCGGTTGAGCCTTGGACAACAATAAAGCAGAAAATCAACGAGCCCTTTATGAAATTCTGTGGCAGGCTGCAGGCTGCCATTGAAGTATCAGGTCTGCCGGAAGCAGCCAAAGGACCTGTTTTATTAGATTGCATTCGACAACAATCTAATCCCCAAATAAAAGAAATAGTGAATACATTGCCAGAAAAGGCATTCCTTACGGAAGTCATAAGAAGAGTGGTGGCAGCCGAAAGCCACACCGGGCAGATCGTGCAGGCAGTGTTAGCAGCAGTAGGAGTAGGCCGTGATGTAATCTGTCATAAATGCGGACAACGTGGGCACGTTAAGGCCACCTGCAGAAAGGGTAGTGATAGACCTCAAGGACCTTGCTGGAATTGTGGTAAACAAGGTCATATAGCCAGGCAATGCCGTAAGCCGCAGTCAGGAAACCAGAATGGGGGCCCAAGGTGCAGGGGCTCGGGCCCCCAAACAGATGGCCATCCACCTCCCCTGTCAAAGATACTTACTCAAACCAGTCCCCAGAATGTGACCCCAGCGTGGCCCTGGTCTTAGACATGGACAAGCGTCCTGTCATCCCCGTAGAAGTAATTCCAGTGGGAGGAGGACACCCGAGTATGTTATTAATTTCAATGCTTATGGATACTGGAGCAGACGTCACCGTAATCTCCTGGAGGACTTGGCCGGCCTCGTGGCCAAGCCAACGAGGGGGGCAGGTCACCGGGGTGGGAGGGGATACTAACATTCTTATAAGCTCACAGCCAATGATGTTTGTAATAGAAGATGAAGTGCAGGGAAAACAATTGGTTGCCACAGTGACTCCTGTTATTGCTAGGGTAGACGAGGCCCTATTAGGCCGAGACGCACTCAGTCAAATGGGAATCACTATGAAGGATTTTTAGTGGGGGCCACTGCTCAACCTGACCCACAACAAGATAGAATTACTTGGCTGACGAATGATCCGGTTTGGGTGGAACAGTGGCCCCTCACGCAAAAAAAATTACAAGCAGCCAAAGAAATTGTGAAGGTAGAAGCTCAAAGTGGTCATCTTGAGCCTTCTACTAGTCCGTGGAACACCCCGATATTTGTGATCCAAAAGAGAAACAAAAACAAATGGAGATTACTCCATGACCTGAGAGCTGTGAATGCGCAGATGGAAGCAATGGGACCTTTGCAAACTGGTCTGCCGCTTGCCTCTGCTATCCCTCAGAATTGGTACATCATAGTAATTGACATTCGAGATTGTTTTTTCAGCATTCCTCTTGCTCCGGAAGATCGGAAAAGGTTTGCCTTTACCCTACCTGCAATCAATTTGGAGGAGCCAGCAACACGCTGGCAATGGACAGTCCTGCCACAAGGTATGAAAAACTCACCCACAATGTGCCAGCGTTACGTGGCTAAGGCGCTGGAGGGTATCAGGGAAAAGTGGAGTAAAACAAAGGTTTTGCATTACATGGATGATATCTTGATGGCTGCAGAGGACAGAGCCGTCCTGGATTCCTTGTTCCAACAGGTGCAGACCAATTTACAGCAATATGGGTTGAACATAGCAGAGGAGAAGATTCAAAAGGGTAGTACGCTCAAATACTTAGGAGCAGAAATCAGGGGAGAGCAGGTCACTGCCCAACCTATCCAAATAAATCCAGAAATTAAGACACTTAACGATGTCCAAAAGCTGGTGGGGGCCATTCAATGGTTGAGAACTTTTGTTCCGATCCCCAATGACCTAATGGAACCCTTTTATGACCTACTAAAGGGTAACCAAATTTGGGAACCACGCACTCTTACAGAGGAGGCGCGAAAGGCGTTGGTGGAAATCCAACGCAGAACAGAGAAGTTTGCTCTTATACGCATACAACCAGGCAAGGACATCATTTTAGCCTGGGCCTTTACCAAAGGAGGCTGTTTTGGAATGCTAGGGCAAGACAGAAAGAAGGAATTGTGTCCCCTGTTGTGGGCATACTCTTCAAAGGGAAATGACAGCTTTGTAAGGTGGAGCAAGGTTGCGGTTTTGGTAATGGAATCTTTAAGAAAATCAAGCAGAAAAACATTTGGCAAGGAACCGGATGTTATCTGGCTGCCCTGGACTAAAAGACAGGTGACAGAACTGATGGAGAACGAAGTAGAGCTGCAATTATCTCTAAGTACATACCATGGGAAGGTTGAGACAGGAAAGGTGGAGTTCTGGAAGAGATACATGGATGCATTACAGCCCTCACTGCAGTTGAGAGTGCTTGATAATCCCCAGCCTGGGCTGACGTATTTTACCGATGCATCCTCTGTCACAAATACAGCAGTGGTAGTCTGGAAGGAAACCGATAAATGGGAAAAACTAATCTGGGTAGAAGCAGGGAAGAGTGTTCAGTGGCTGGAGGCAAAAGCCATGTGCCTAGCACTTGAACAAACTCCTGAAAAACATATTAATGTCTGTACGGATTCTATGTATGTGTATAAATTGGTTCAATCAATGAAGAGAGGAGGATACGCTAACGGGGACATTTCAAATGCGTTACAAGAAGCATTAGGAAAGCGAACTGGTACGGTCACAGTAATTCACATCAATAGCCACCAAAATTGCCCTGGTCCACTGGTGGAAGGTAATACAAAAGCAGATACTGCTGCAAAAGGGTTGTGGACGTTACAACAGGCTAGCAAACTGCACCAGAAGCTACATATTGGTGCAAAAGCATTGGCAAAAGAATGCAATATTCCCATTAGAGAAGCTCGGGAAGTTGTCGCTACTTGTCCCTATTGCCAGCACTCCCCATTATGGGAGGCTGGAGTGAATCCTAGAGGGCTGCAAGCACGAGAGCTGTGGCAGACAGACTTTACGGAATGTTTACTCATGGCCCCTAGGAAACACCTTGCGGTTATAGTTGATACTTATAGTGGCGCAATAATGGCCACACCACACACAAAGCAGACGGGAAAAACAATCATACAACACTGGGTCACCGTCATGGCCTGGCTGGGAACCCCAAAAACAATTAAAACAGATAATGGGCCCTGTTTTAGAAGCAAATTAGTCGAAGATTGGTGCAAGAAGTGGGACGTTGCATTAAAACACGGCATCCCATACAACTGTCAGGGCCAGGGGATCGTGGAGCGCGCTCATCGTGCGCTCAAGGACAAAATTAAGGTCCTTGGAGAGGGGGAAGGGTATTCGGGAAAAATACCGACAGACCAACAAACTAATATTTTAAATCGAGCCCTGTTAGCTTTAAATCACTATGTTAGAGGACACGAACAGTACTCGCCAATGGAAAAACAGTATCTAAAACAAGTTGCTACCTTTCCCCAGGTGCGTGTTAAATTTCCAGGGGAACTACAGTGGGAATCCGGGTGGAGGCTGCGTACAATTGGAAGAGGGTATGCAGCGGTAGAAAAGGAGGGATTGCTGAGATGGGTGCCTAGCAGGTGTATTAAGGTGGAATTAAAGGAGACAGATAACTGATAATCATGCAATCAGAATAAAACTAATGAAAACTGTGAGTTCTTGTCCACAGGACTGGATTGTCGGACGCCCTCGCAACCCGTACGTCCCAGTGACAAATGAAGATGACAAGTTGACAAGCATCCTGTCCACACCCGGGAGTTCCGCGTCGGTAAAACCCGAGCAACGACGACATAGCCCCCATGGGAGGGGGCTACAGTGCCATTGCGTAATCCTGATCCTGGGACTTCTTACTGTAAGACAGGTAGGATCGGAACACCACCCCCACTAACCCTTTAAATGGACCCTACGCCGATTCGAGGATCAGCAGATTATCGCAACCCAAATAACATCGGGAGGACTAAGCTTTAATTCCACCTTATGTCAGCTTGTCCCAAGACCTCGATGCTGGGAGTACTTGGGATTTTATATGTGCCCTAGTTCAAATCCCGGGAAGGGATATTGTAACTACCCTAGTCAGTATTACTGTGGTTATTGGGGTTGTGAGACCATAGCCCCTAGTTGGATACCGAGTAGTGGTAGAGACAAATACTTAAAGGTTCAGTGGGGTCCATATGGGTGTTAGCCGAGAGAAGAACACATAACCACTCTAAGGAGGTTATATGTGGTGCTTTATTCCGAGGCCCCGGGAACCAGGGGTACGCACCCAAATCTGGTTCCAAAGACCATCACAACGTGTTCACAATTTATGCTGTAAAGTATTACATATGCATCACCTTTCCCAATATGCTGATACATATTCATGAGCTATCCCCGCTTCGTATTATAATGAGTACAAAAGTCATTTCCATATGTTCTGCGCTTGCGCAGTGCCTCCTGGTGGTCGTGGGCAGGGGTCTCAAGATGAAGTAAGTAGTCTTCCTCAGATGAAGTAAGACGTCTTCCTCGCTGTGTACTTTTCACCTTTTGAGTCCTGGATAGGTTCCAACGATGGTGCTTGCACCAGCATTCTCCTTATCTCTCTCTGACTGGTACTGGTATGCATCTTCGTTTCTTATCTTAAAAGTTCTGCTTTGAAGTAATCTGAGGAGTACTGTTTCGCTTGGATAGTCTCATATATCTATGTCCACATCCTAGTTACCAAACTTCTCTGGCTTAGCAACAGGCTTAATGGAACACAAATCAAGCAAATCACAAGTCTAAATACTCTATATATCTAACATTTCCCCCCTTTGAAAATACTTCATCTTTTGCAAGTATTTTCACTCATGTAGTAGTTTCCTGATAGGTAAGAGGAGGAGTTAATGGGTGTCGTGGATATTCTCGAGTCACCGCTCCAATGATTTTGTGTGTCCAACTGGTATTCCGGGTTATTTCTTTTCGAATACAAAAATATACCAAATAGATTGCGAGGAACACAAGTAATAGAGTAAACACTGTCTCTCTGAGGGAATGAATCCATCCAGTCAGGTGGATTCCCAATCCATCAAATAATGCTCCTACCCAATTTTGACTTATTTCTTCTTTTTCCTTTTCAGCTTCCTTTTCAATTTTCCCTAATTGAGCAATGTCATATTCTATATCTGCAGTTACGTTTGGTATATGTACACAGCAGTGATCGATTCTATCTTTGAGATATCCACAAACACCATGTTCCTTTAACAGCAATGTGTCTAATGCCATTCTGTTTTGCAGAGTCATTTTGGTTGTTGCCTGTAATTGCAAATTTAGATCCCTAAAGCCTTTTTAGTCACCTTGGCCAATCTCTCAGTTTGTCCAATTAAATTATAAATCATTCCCCTATTGCGATATGCAGCTATTTGAGCAAAAAGGGATTCAAGTGCCCATCTTACTTTCACTCCAGTCTCAGGCTCTTGCCAAGTGTCATCTATATTGTCTATATCATCGTCAATACTTCTTTTGGTTCGAATCTGCAAAGTTTCTAGTTTGCCCCTGAACGGGGAACGCTTCCAAACTGGACACAAAGTGGGGAGTCCTAAGGTAATTTCCTGCACTGGCCCTGTTATTGGAAGGTGGGTGGTCCAGGTACCATCACTGAGTGCCCAAACAAGATGTCCCATGCTATGTATCATCAAATATCTGCAGTTTATTCCATCAGCCGGGGCTTGTATCGTTTTTTATTATCTCCTTTTCCTGACACTTAACTGTCTCGTTTCCTTCTGGGAATGGTATTGTTATTATTCCCCACTCAATTGGTTCTCCAGCTGCTTTTGGTAGTGGGAGGCATGCTGTTATTCTACTCGTATTTTGCATTTTTGCAAAATCCTTGATTAATCCTATCATTAGGATTTCCTCCGGATCACGTTGGGGTACTTGAATTATCTGGGGTGATTCGGTCGGTTTTATAGCTCGTCTGACTCTAGTTTTAGTAATGTATATTATCTTCTCACCGTAGTCTGCACTATTGTTTGTCTTGACCAGACAACGATATTTTCCCCGCATTTGTTCAGTCAGATTGGCTATCCTTAATTTAGTCTCTCCTTCAGTAAGATTTCGTGAACAGAACCTGTTCATTACTTTACTTCTAGATTGCCAATTTTCCTGCAACTCCTGCTCATGCCCTACTAATCCTTTGTCCTTGCTGTCGAAAATTATCTCAGGTGCTTCAAAACTTTCCGATTCCTTTTCCCAGATAACCCTTATTAGTTCTCCTCCCATTGGCATGGTAAACCTGCAAGACAGAGTGGCATTTTGTCCAACAACATATGTCACCACCTCCCTTTTCAATGAAATTTCTAAGGAACCAACAATTATTATAGGTAAGACTGACCAAATCACAATTAAAGTGCTATACATATAACACGACATCTTATCTGCATTTCAGCCTCAGTTTCGTAGGTCCTAAGGCTTCTGATTCGACAATGTTTCGGGACTTTCTTCACTCTAGTGTAGTGAATCCAGGAGTCAATTTCTTCCACTTTTACAGCGGTGAAGGTAGTTAGCAGCACCAGGTACGGTCCATTCCACTGTTCCTTAAGTGGTTCCTCGCTCCAATCGCGAACGTAGACCTGGTCTCCTGGCTCGATCTCGTGTACTGGAGTCTCCAACGAGAGCGGTCGGTTCCAGATCAGGGCACTACGCAACCGGATCAAAGTTCTACTGAGAGATAACACGTAATTATGTACATCCTGAGTTCCTTTGATATGTACATGTGGGTTTGGCTGGGGAGCCTCATATGGCTTTCCAAACAGGATCTCATATGGGCTTACCATCATCCCACTTCTAGGTTTAATTCTGATCCTTAAAAGGGCTATTGGTAATGCCTGTGGCCATTTTATTTTAGCCTCCTGGCATATTTTGCTTATCTGTCTTTTAATTGTTTGATTCATCTTTTCTACCTGTCCACTGGACTGTGGCCTCCATGGGGTATGAAGATTCCAGGATATTCCTAACAGTTTACTGACTTCCTGAACTATAGTTGCTGTAAAATGCGGTCCTCTATCTGATGATATACCCAACGGGACTCCGAATCTAGGGATGATCTCTTTCAACAACCATTTCACTGTTTCCTTAGCCTGATTGGTGCGACAGGGAGAGGCTTCTGGCCATCCAGAAAAAGTGTCAACCCCTACTAACAAGTATCGGTATCCCTGTGTCTTGGGTAATTCCACAAAATCAATTTGCCAATAGTCACCCGGCTCCGTACCTACTCTGATATGTCCCATTTCTACTTTCCTCTTGACTACTGGGTTATTTTTCAAACAAATTTCACATTTAGATCCTATGGATTTTGCCATTGTTAACATCTGTGTAGAGATCATTCCTCGTTTTAAATATGTTACCAATGCCTCTGCCCCCCAATGACATTTTTGATGTTCGGTTTGTAAAATTGTCCGCATGATGGCAGGTGGTACCACCACTTGTCCAGTAGTGGTTACGTACCATCCTTCCGGATTCAGTTGGGCCTTTACTAATTCAGCCAATTTAACATCTTCTTCTGAATATCTTGGTTTTTGGTTCATATAATTCTGTAATGGGCTTACCTTCGTTGGTACCAGGGCCATAACAGTCTGTACCTGTCGTGCAATTCGTCTAGCCATCCGATCCGCAAATGTATTTCCTTCGGCTATCTTAGAATTTCCTCCTTGATGTGCTTTACAGTGCATGATAGCCACCTGTTCTGGTAATTGTACAGCAGTTATTAAATTCAGAATTTCCTCTTGGTATTTTATATTTGTCCCTTGTGAGGACAGGAGCCCTCGTTCCTTCCATAGAGCTCCATGTATATGGACCATACCGAATGCATATTTCGAATCGGTCCATATATTTACCCGCTTTCCTTTGCTCAGTTCTAAAGCTCTGATGAGAGCTATTATCTCTGCCCGTTGTGCTGAAGTCCCTGGGGGCAGAGCTTTTGCTTCTATTAGGGCGTTTTGTGTGGTTACTGCATATCCAGCATAACGGACCCCACCTTCCACAAAACTGCTTCCATCAGTAAAAAGTTCCTGATCAGGTTGCTCAAGTGGGGTATCCTTCAAATCGGCCCTCGTCGCATATGTATATTCAATCGTCTCCACACAATCGTGTTCTAATATGCCGTCCTCTGTATTTGTACCTAGAAAAGCTGCTGGGTTCAACAAGTTAGTTGTCTTTAGAGTCACATCATCTTGTTCAGTTAATACCGCCTGGTATTTCATCATCCGACTTGGGGATAGCCAGTACCCCCCTTTTTGTTCTAAAACAGTCATTACCATGTGTGGCACATATACATCAATATGTTTTCCTAAGGTCAATTTCCTTGCTTCTTGTATTAATGTCACTGTTGCTGCTATGGCTCATAGGCACGATGGCCATCCAGCACTTACCGGATCCAGCTGTTTGGAGAAGTATCCCACTGGTCGCTTCCAGCTTCCCAGTCTCTGCGTCAGGACTCCCAATGCCAATCTTTGTCTCTCGTGCACAAACAGCTGGAAGTCCTTGGTTAAATCCGGTAATCCCAGGGCGGGTGCTTTTATTAATGCTTCTTTTAGCTTTTTAAAAGCTTCCTTTTGGGACCCTCCCCAAATGAAGATCTGAGATTTCTGTGCCTCATATAAAGGTTTAGCTATCAGTCCATAGTCCAATATCCATAACCTGCACCAACCCACCATTCCAGGGAATGTTCTCAGTTCCTGTAAATTCCGAGGCTCTGGAATAGCACAAATCGCCTTTATACGATCAATTCCCAACCTCTGTTGTCCCTGGGAGATTTCACAGCCCAAATACATTACAGTAGTGCAGGCAATCTGGGCTTTCTCCCTCGAAACCTTATACCCATTTAGTCCCAATTGATTCAGGATCTCTATTGTTACTCGTACGCACAGTGATTCTTGTTCAGTTGCAATGAATATATCATCTACATATTGCAATAAGAGATATTGTGTTCTTGGTACCTGAATTTTCCCTTGAGTTACCCAGAGTTCCGATTCTTTCGCCAGCTGATTTCCAAAAAGCGTCGGGCTATTCTTGAATCCTTGTGGAAGTCTCGTCCAGGTTAACTGAGTCTTACGTCCATTGTGTGGGTTTTCCCATTCAAAGGCAAAGAGTTTCCTACTGCTTTTGTCAAGGGGAATGCAGAAGAAAGCATCTTTCAAATCAATTACTGTAAACCATTTATATTTCTCCTTTGCAGATGTCAACAATGTATATGGATTAGCCACTACCGGATAGATATCCTTTGTTATTTCATTTATTGCCCTTAAGTCCTGTACTAACCTGTATTCACCATTCGGTTTCTTTACTGGAAAAATTGGTGTATTATATTCTGATTCACATTCTTCTAAAATTCCAAATTTAAAAAATTTCTCAATCGTTTTCACTATCCCATATCGTGCCTCCAATTTTATGGGATATTGTTTTATCCGTACCTGTCTTGCTCCTTCTTTCAATTCCACTACTACCGGCTGAGCCATCTTTGATTTTCCCGGAATTTCTGTTTCCCAAACTGTGGGAATCACTGCTTCCTCTACTTCTCTAGGTATTCAGGCCTTTGGACTGTCCTTTAACACTAGTATCTGTCCGGATTGTGATTCTGGTACCTGCATAATCAATTCCCCATTTTCAAAAATAATTTTAGCATTTAATTTTGATAATAAATCTCGTCCCAACAGGGAAACAGGACAGTCCGGCATGTATAGAAACTCATGTATCAATTCCTTTCCACCAAACCTTAATTCCAGGGGTCGCATGAATGGCCGCACCTCCTCTCTCCCTGTGGCCCCTATTACGGTGGTAGTCTTATCCCCTATTTTCCCATACAGGTCATTTAACACAGAATAAGTTGCACCAGTATCGACTAAAAATTGTACCTCCTCTTCCCCCAGCCTTATTTTCACTAGTGGTTCACCCTTTTCCGATTCTAGTCAGCTCTGACTCCCATATTCTCCCAGAACCATGGCTTTTGCCACCTCGGATTCCCCGAAGGAGTATCCAGATTGCGGATTCTGTCTCAGTCTCTGAGGGCATTCATTTTTCCAATGCCCCTCCTGTTTACAATAGGCACATTGATTAATGCCTAATCTGCCTGATCCTGACCCTGGATTATTAAGTGTTCCAAATCCTCTTCCTCGCCCACGCATTATTCCTCTACCTCTACCCCTATTACCAGGGGTACCTTGTCCTTTGCCTTGTATATCTCGCTGTCGGGTCCGATGTGAAACTGCGGTGACGGGACATTCCCGTTCTTTTCTACATTCACATCCTTTATCTACTTCTAGATTCTCGTCATCACTGTCATCCCTTACTTTCCTGCTTCTTAAAGCAGGTGGGGTTGACGGGGCTGGTGGGGCTATCAACAAATCAGAATCATCATCATCTTTCTGAAATGTTGAACTTGCCCACGTCGGCGCTGCTCATCCTGCCGCTGCCGCTCTTTTGTCCTTGGCGGCGGGGCTCGCCGCGCCTGCGGAGGTGGGAGGCGACGTCAGTTGCCGCAGCGGGCGCCGCGGACACGTCACGTGGCCCAGGCGCGCGGGTCGGGGGGCGCGCGCGGACAAAGGTGGGACCCGCGGCGGGGTGGCGGGGGGCGTGGTGTGTGTGGGACGGGACACGGGACGTGAGCGCTGCCGCTGCCACGGCCCGCTCCGAACGCCGCGGACACGGCGGAGCTACCGGCACCGCCGCGCCCTCCCGACCCCCCCCCCCCCCCGATAGCGGGGCGCAGACTGATGCAACACCGGCGGGCGATTGTCACACCGCCGGACGGCGCCTCCCGCGCCGCGGCCGCCTCTGTGTTTACCTCCCCTCTTCCCCACCGGCGACACCGGGCATCCCCGGCGCTTTCAATGGGAAAATGCAAACCGGTCGCGGGACTTCACCGCGCCGCAGCCGCTCGGGGTTTTTCCATCCCGGCGGCGTGTCCCTGGGCGCACCCGCCACCGCGTGTCCCGGCGGAGCACGGCGGGACTGGGCGGCAAGGTGGGGGGCTTCCGCCGGTAAAGGCTGCGCCCTGAAAGTCGCCCCGTTCCTCCTGCCGCGCCGTACCTTGTCCACAAGGTCCGGAAAGCAAAACATTATTCACAGCCATGCATCCCATACATTTCTTCTCACCCACACAGCCTTTACATTGTTCACTCGATTTTGCACTAACAACCATTATTCCACACGCCTTTCTCCATTCATCATTGTCTCTTAACATAAAGAACAGTTCCACATATGGGACCTCGTCCCATTTTCCTTCCCGTTTGCAAAATAACATTAATTGCATAATCGTATCATAATCTAAAGTTCCATTCTCCGGCCAACGGACTTGATCCTCTAATGCATATTGCATCCACCACACATTACAGTAATCAATCAATTTCCCTTTTTGCATCTCTTGTCCAAACCGTCCCTCCTTCCAATGACTCAAAATACACCCTAACGGCGACGACTTTGGTATTAGTGGCATTCTGAGCTTATTTAAATACAGACAGACAAACTAAATTACAAAATATAAAAATATACCGAATAATTTACCAGACCAGACCACTGTTGCCTGAACCTGCAGGGCTTTATACCGAATAATTTACCAGACCAGACCACTGTTGCTGAACCTGCAGGGCTTTCGCCACTGTCTGACGGACGGCGCCTAGGCTTTCCTTGGAGCTCCATAGCCCAACCACGCACGGCTTTCGCCGTGTCTAACAGGCAGGCTTTTACCAGACCAGGAAATGGTACCAATACCAAATAATAAAGCACCGTCTCTTACCAATGCCGTTGGTCCATCGAGAGCACCGGAGGTCGGTCGCGGTCGATGGCTCCCCGAGAATCACTCGGTGCCGGCTGGAGCTGGATCGATGCGCGAGCCGCCTCAACAATGCTCGCGAGGTCCCATCTGGGTCGCCAAAACTGTTAGCCGAGAGAAGAACACATAACCACTCTAAGGAGGTTATATGTGGTGCTTTATTCCGAGGCCCCGGGAACCAGGGGTACGCACCCAAATCTGGTTCCAAAGACCGTCACAACGTGTTCACAATTTATGCTGTAAAGTATTACATATGCATCACCTTTCCCAATATGCTGATACATATTCATGAGCTATCCCCGCTTCGTATTATAATGAGTACAAAAGTCATTTCCATATGTTCTGCGCTTGCGCAGTGCCTCCTGGTGGTCGTGGGCAGGGGTCTCAAGATGAAGTAAGTAGTCTTCCTCAGATGAAGTAAGACGTCTTCCTCGCTGTGTACTTTTCACCTTTTGAGTCCTGGATAGGTTCCAACGATGGTGCTTGCACCAGCATTCTCCTTATCTCTCTCTGACTGGTACTGGTATGCATCTTCGTTTCTTATCTTAAAAGTTCTGCTTTGAAGTAATCTGAGGAGTACTGTTTCGCTTGGATAGTCTCATATATCTATGTCCACATCCTAGTTACCAAACTTCTCTGGCTTAGCAACAGGCTTAACGGAACACAAATCAAGCAAATCACAAGTCTAAATACTCTATATATCTAACATGGGTGCAGACCACCGCAGGGGTGGGGAGGACGTGGAAACTGTAGATACCTCTTCTTAAATGTCACCAACCCTGGAGACATAGGATGGATGATTGGAAGAGTGTGGGGAGTGAGATACACGGAACCAGGGACAGATAAGGGCGGTCTAATTCAGATAAAAAAGGAAATAGTCCCGAATGATCCACCGCTGCCAGTAGGCCCTAACCAAGTACTAACTGAGATAGTCCCGAATGATCCACCGCTGCCAGTAGGCCCTAACCAAGTACTAACTGATGATCTATCTGAGGAAATAACGACCGTTACAACGAGGATTCCTGAGATAGACAAAACAACGATAGCTCCTAAAATGAAAGTTACCCAAATCACCCACACCCCTGATGAGAACCATGGGGATAGTTCCCTTTGGAAGCTGATGCAAGCCAGTTACCTGGTGTTGAACAAAACTAATCCAAATCTCACTGAACATTGTTGGTTGTGTTATGGGACGAAACCACCCTTTTATGAGGCTATAGGAGTAACTAGGAAACCTAGGCACGTAAATGGCACTAACCCGGCACAGTGTATATGGGAAACAGAAAAACAAGGAATTACATTAACCCAAGTGACGGGAAAAGGCCTGTGTGTAGGAAAAATTCCAGAACACAAACGGCAGTTATGTGTCAATACTGATAGAAAGAGACCGCAAAGGCCTGAAGGACCTGCACGATGGTTGTTACCGGCTAATAACACCAAGTGGGTTTGCTCCACTGTAGGAATTACACCCTGCCTATCGTTAGACCACTTTAATGAGTCTTCAGACTTTTGCGTTCAAGTAACAATACTCCCTAAAATCATTTATCACCCTGAAAACTTTGTCTACGATTCACACATTACCCAGGAGCACCACCTGTCTAAACGAGAACCATTTACGGCACTAACAATAGCCACTTTGATGATCTTAGGGGGCGCGGGAATAGGCACAGGAGCAGCCTCGTTGATACAACAAAGCAAAGAATTTAGCAAATTGAGGACAGCAGTAGATGAAGACTTAGCTAGGATTGAACAATCAATAAGTGCATTAGAGAAATCCATTAGATCACTATCCGAAGTAGTGTTACAAAATCGAAGAGGATTAGACCTGATGTTTCTACAGCAAGGGGGAGTGTGCGCTGCACTAGGGGAAGAGTGTTGTGTATATGCAGACCACACCAGAATAGTAAGAGATACTATGGCCAAATTGCGGGAAGGTTTGGAAAAACGAAAGAGGGAACGAGAGGCACAGCAAGGTTGGTTTACGTCATGGTTTAACCATTCACCATGGCTGACCACCCTGATATCTACCCTAATAGGACCAATCACAATGATTGTGATAGCATTGATTTTTGGACCCTGTATATTGAACAAGCTCGTTTCATTTGTTAAAAGCTGACTAGAAAGTGTTAACATTATGTTAATGGCACGCCAGCGATTGCTCTAAGACTGTTTCCGTTTAAAATTCCCTTTAGCTATCCCCAGTTATACCCCACTACTCCCAGTTGTCCCCCCGTTATCTTTGTTTAGCGTGCCTTATATTCTCTATTCAAGCTTGTGATGCACATTTCCAGATTGTTATAAAAAATAACATAGAAACGGCACGCATTTACTATGTTTCCAGCCAAGTTTATGATATGTATTTTTAGGATTGTTATATCTTAATCAATTTATTTGTGCATAGGGAGGGGGGAAATGTAGGGAGTTAAGGTCTGGCGGCCGGAAGATATCGCGCTGTACGGAAAGAGAGAGCCCCTCCCCTGATACTTTTACGAGCCCCCATAGCATGGAGAGGGGGAATTGTAGGGTAAGGCCTGGCGATACCATAAAAGGCAAAAATTGTTAACCTGCCTTCTGATTGGATCAGCATAGGTACTTCCGCGTGGCAGAAGGTATATAATGCTTGCTGTTGTCCAATAAAACTCTATTTGATCATCCTCCATATTGGTGTCTGTGATCTCTAGCCCTAAGCCAGGGGGTTGGCTTAGCTCTGCAAGTCTTGGCTGAAGCAACGCAGCAACAATTAGTCAGTGTATACTCAGATTGCAACAATTGGTGAGATGTGACAGGAGCTGAATAATTAAAGTCACATCCAATAATGTTAGTAAAGTTACAAACACAAAGGTTCGAGTGGTTATTTATATCTATAACAATGCCGTCTATCAGTACAGAATTACAAAGAGTTCTCATACAAGCACATCCTTTTCCAACATATATAAGCACAGATTTTTGAATTTCATTGGGATGTATTTCAAAATGACAAACATTTTGTTCAGTGTCAAGACAAATGTCTTGCGCTTTAATGGTATTACTCTCACAAATAAATCCTTGATGGCTTCGTGTCGTGCATGCATCAACATCAACAGTTTGCCATTTATTTTCGTATTGTGCCCATACTCTATGTTCTATTGGATAGAGTATAGTCCCGTGGTGATTCAACCCCAGCACAATGATTGGGTATATAGTGTATACCGAAGCATTGCGTATCGTTAAGACAAAAGCAGTGACTTTACTCTCAGTGGGATCGTAAGTGAAGTTAACCAGGTACCACCAAGACTGAAATTTCCTCTCAAATTCAATTGCATTATCCCATATTATTTTCCAAATTTCAGTGGGCAAGGTGCCTTCTTCACCTTCCCTTATAATTGCAGCTGTCATTGATTGCATCCACAGTTGGGCTTGGATACAACTGAGGGCTAGAGAAACATTGTCTTGGGCTTCACCAAGTGCATTTATGATCAGTTGGTGGTCTTTTTCACTCGTTTCTTCCCATTGAGGTAATATATTCGATAAAAGCCATTGGTGATTTCCCAAAGCTAGAAGAGAGGACCGCAAAGGGTATTTCAATTTGTTTAGATCACTGGTCATTGTGACTAGTTTATTGGCAAGTACTTCAGCGTCTATGCTATTTAAGACTCCTAGTCCAGTTCCTAAGATACCAGTCACATCTCTCTTTGGTCGTCTTGAGGGGGTGAGGTTTCGTCCATTTAACCATGCTGACCACCTTGCATAAGATGTACCCAGGAATGGTGAGCAGGTGGGTATGATTGCAGAGATGTTAATCTGCATTGATAGTTCCACCTGCTTGAGGGAATATGATGGGTTAAACAATATTTGTTGTTGACCAGTATTTTTGATGACATAAGGATCGATATTGAAAATGCAAGGAGTTAGACTAATAGGAGGCCGAGTAAATATACTCTCAAAAATTGGTTGGGGTGTGGGTTCCGCGTCTTCTACATTTGGCACAGAGGTTGTTGTCATGGTGTTAATCTTGAATTTAAAGGATAGCCCTATGCTGTTTTGTGCCCAGAGGCAGACCACAAAGACTGGTTGGACCAAAGTAAAGTTGGACCAACAGTCCCATCGTTCCTCAGCACAGGTTTTTATTTGTTTCTCCTCAGTTTTTATTTCAGTTACGGAGATTTGAGTTACTCGTTGGTGAGTGGATTCATTGATAACCCTGCATCCTACCTTTATTTGTTCTCCCACTGCCCCCAGCAACCGTGGAAGTCCGTTTGTGCTATCCCAGCCCCACTCGTTTCCCAAGTACACCTCCGTCCCGTGCATCACCACCGTTGACAGATTTAAGCCTTTGTTAGAATTTAATCCCATGCTCCCTGTGTATTTTATGTGAGCTTGAGACCAGGGCCATTGCAGGTCTATAGCGAGAAGGACCTGCATTGTTAAGATAAGACATAATGTCGTTGATACAATCCATTGGTTCATTATCTTAAAACCTGGGTTTGCAAACAATCATGTACAACAGAAATAATATTACGGCTAAGATGAGTGACAAGATTCCCTGGATGCACTCAAGGTTAGCGTAGGCCAATCCATCCGTCCACGTGCAGTTCATCTAGGGTTCCTATGAACACAAAAAGGGAAGAGAAACATGCTCGGTCTTATTTGACCGACGGGGTTAAAAAGAAGGTGAGATCCACCGAGTGCTAATCCAGTGTACCTTTCCTGAACAGTCTTTGGCTTCCCATGCATAGGGATTTTTGGGTGTAACTAGTACCATTGGTACTGTTCCAATCTGGGGCATCTTCACCAGTACCGGTTGTCCGGTGTGAAGTCCCGTAAGGTGTTCTTCTGGTTTGGTATGAACCTTTGGGGAGATTACATTAGTAGATGCACAAAAAGCTTTCATTTTGGGACAGCCATCTCCACTCCATCTGTTATTTAATTGATAGATGGCATCATTCAATCGCAAATGCCACCCAGATTCATGAGTTTTTGCAAAACGCTTAACCAATCCATTGGTGCGTTCCACAATGCCATTAGCCTGAGGATAGTAGGGGGTGTGGAATACCCACCGAATCCCTTCTTCTTTGGCCCAGTCTTGTACTATTGTGGCTGTAAAATGTGACCCGTTGTCACTTTGGATTTCCTCTGGAAGGGGAAGTGTTCTAAACCACTCCTTAAGGCCCTTTACTGTGTTTTCTCCTGTGGCTGATGTAAAGTCAGTGGCCACAGTGAGTCCAGAGATGATTTCTACTCCCACCAAGACATATTTCTTTCCACCTGATGGTCTCAATGGTCCAATATAGTCAATTTGCCAGGAATGCCACAATGTTTTCCTGTCCCGAATATGTAAAGGAGGGGCTTTACTCGGATGGTCTTTATTGAGTCGTAAGCGACATTGTGAGCAGGCAGTCACTACCTGTTCACACAGCTTAACCGATACAGGCCATCCTCGGGCTAAACCTTCCCGATATAAATCAGCCCGTCCGGTATGGCCGCGTTTAACATGTAACCATTCAAGTAAGAGTTCCCATTTCTGATCATCATTTGAAATATCAATTTGCCTCAGTCGCGTGAGGCTGTCTACCTGCTGGTTAAACTGAGCAGTGATTGAGTTTGAACGGTCATGTCCTTTTACCCAACCAATATGTAGTACTTTTTGTTCCCCTATCTCCAACAGTTGTTTCCAGCTATCGGCTTCCCAAACTGGGACCCTGTTCACCTGCCAGTCATTTGCTGCCCAATGACCCACCCATTCGGTGGCTCCTTTGAAAACAGCATATGATTCAGTGTAAATGTGACTAGCCTGGTGTTGTGCAGCTAGTAGGACTGCTCTGAGCTCCCCCACTTGTGCACTTCCTTCACCTGTTTCAGTTATTCTTTCCCCTGTTGCTACCTCCATTGCTATGGCTTTGTATTTCCACTTATTCTCTCGATGAGGCATCTGTAAACCACACTCCAGTAAGATCACTGCCTTCCTTCAGAGGGGGTGCTTCTTGAATCGGACATGGTTTATTCGGTGGAGACTGGAACAACAGAGTGCCATCTATGTCCTTTTGCAGTTTGGATACTTTAACATTACCTTCAGAGATTGGCATAATTTCATTAATGCCCTCTAAATAAGCATACCACTTACGAACTGTGGGTTTTTGGGCAATGCCAGCTGGTGGTGCCGTTCCTTTACGGACCACATCTAGGAGGCGAAAAGGCCCCCGAATGATTACACTCTGTTCTCTTCTTATTTGTTCTGCTCGTTTCACTGCTCGCACTAGGGATAGTAGGCCTTTCTCAAGATCCGAATACCTCCTTTCGGTATCATTGAAAGAGTGAGAGCTAAACTCCAGTGGTCTTTCTGGTCCTTCTGGCCCCTTTTGCCATAAGTTACGGTGAGAGCCATGTTCACTGAACCCCCATTCTACATGGATAGGGTCAGTTGGGTGGATAGGACCAAGCTGTTGGAATAATCTTAGCTCTTTTATTAGTAATTCCAGTGCATTGGTGTGTTGTTCAGTCCATTCCCACTCTTTTCCCTTTTTGAGCAAACTATAAAGGGGACGGGCAATAATGGAGAAGCCAGGAATATGTTTATGCCAGTAACCTAGAGTTCCCAAAACTTGCTGTAATTCCTTTACGCTGGATGGATTTTGTCCATGTTCTAGGTTTTCTAGGGTGTCCTGAGGGATAGAAGCAGCTCCTTTAACCCACCAGACGCCCAGAAATTTGACCTCTTGTGCGGGTCCCTGACACTTTGAGTCTGGGATTTCTAAGCCCAGTTCGAGTAATGTTCCCTGGATGTTTTCCATTGTGTCTTTTACACTTTCTTGGTTTTCTCCCCCCGTTAGGATGTCATCAATGTATTGGTATACAGTGTTGCCAGGTGGAACAGGAATTTCTGCTAAGACTTTAGCCAAAGCATTGTGAGCAATGGTGGGGGAATGTTTATATCCTTGTGGAAGTCAGTTAAAAGTATATTGGATCCCTTTCCACGTGAATGCAAATTGCACTTTGTCCTGCTCAAGGAGGGGAATCATGAAAAACATATCTTTAACATCTAAGGCAGCCATCCAAGAATGGGCAGCTCCCTGTATCATTGTCACAATTTCAGCAATATTTGGAACTGCCGCAGTTAGGGGTGCGGTATTGGCATTTAACTGTCGGTAATCTACTGTGAAACGCCACTGCCCGGTGGGTTTCTTGACTGGCCACACCGGTGAATTATAAGGTGAGTGAGTTCTCTAAATGATGCCTCTTTTCTCCAACTCTGTCACCACCCCGTCAACCCCTGTAAGTGCTGCTGCAGGCAACGGGTATTGCCTGACATTGGTAACTTTAGATGCAGGTAAGGGTATGCATGTTTCTAGCAGACTTAACCTCATTGTGCCTGATTCCTTTTCATGTCCTGCAAAACTCCACATAGTTCCATCTGGGAGTTTCCACGTTCGTCCACACAATATGTCAAATCCTAGAAGGTTGGTATATGCGGCACCCACTAATACTTCTGCCCGGGTCAGTCTCTGTTCCTCTGGCAACCAGAGGGTTATTTTTGCAGTGGGGCATTCCTTTATCACGCCATCAATTCCTGTGAATTTAACTCGGTGTCGGGTAGGTTTTATACCCAGGGTTTGTGCCGTCTCATTAGTGATCACTGACATTTGGGCTCCAGTATCAATAAGAAAGTTTACTAATATTTTTCGGGGTCCGACCGGAATGGCAATAATAGGTTCAGAGTTTTTGTTAGAGAGCCATTGTACTGCTAACACCTGCCGGGCAGAGTGGCTCACTGCCCTCCCCGGGGATGCAAGTTTTTTTGCTGGGATTCTGACAGGTCGATCAGGTTGCATTCTGGTGCAGAGGGCACGCCTTCCTCATGGGTTGGGGATTCTCCAGTTAAACACTTTCCCCCTACTGGGTTATTCTTTCTAGATAGAGATCGGACCAATATACGGAGATCCTCTGTAGAGAAACCATGTAGGAATTGTCGAGGCATACCCAGACTCAGGGCCTTACACCACAATTCATTCCGTTCCTTGTTAGGTTTAAACCTCCCATCAGATTTAGAGTTTTGGGTAGAAAAATGATCAGATTTAAAATTTTGAGTATAAGTTTGGTCAGATTTAGAATTTTGAGTGTAGACTTGGTGAACCCTTCGGGTGTGATCGGGGTTTTTTCTCTGAATGAACCGACCCAGACCATTTGGCGTCCGTATTTGTCTACTTCTTGTACAAATTCGTTCCAGGTTAGTGCGTAAACCTGTTGGCCTCGCCTATGACCTTGGCAAGGAAGTTAAAAATACTCCGGGCCCCCAAAAACCTCCTGCTTCTTCCTCATTTAACATAACCATATCTCCTCCCTGAAGGGAGACTCGCCATTGATACTCCGTCTCAGACTCTCCTGCCCGTCTTGAGTATTTTTCCTTTAATTTCAGTAATTCTGTTGGTGACCATGGAGTGGTACACACAATAGTGTGGACCTCCTCATCACTATCAACAGCAGTTTCAGTTTTAATCAGAGGTCATAAGGGAATCGATTGAAAAGCAAGGGTCCCTTCCACCTCATCATCATCACTGTCAGACCAAAAATCTTCTGTCTGAGCTGGGCAACGCATTAACCTACGAATCTGCTGGACTGGAGCAGAAGGTTGCATTTTATCCAACAGCCCATTCACCTTTTCCAGTAGTAATTTAAGTTGATAATTTTGATTCATTAGTCGATCAACTCGGGATCCTAAGATCTTATTTTCAACCCCAAATCGATCAGCTTGCGATATAAGTTCATCATTTCGAGCTTCTAGTTTTTCATTTTTGCTCGCAAGCTGATCATTTTGAGTTTTTAATTTTTCATTTTCACTTGCGAGTTGATTATTTCGAGTTTCTAATTTTTCATTTTCGCTTGCAAGTTCATCATTTCGAGCTTCTAGTTTTTCTCCTGTCTCCTTATGAAAAGCTAATGATGACTTCAGCACCTCATTTTCTGATTTCAGAGTTGTATATTCTACAGCAGAAATCAGATTAGGAGCAGGGGCATTTTTAGCTTCTTCTTGTGCACAAGATAAACAGGCACCTAACACTGCACAAATAACATTTTTAGCTTTTCCCACTCTGATCTTTTGTAAAGCCTGACATTGTTCAATACGTTCTACCACTTTCTCTTCATCTTTCCAAAATTTTTGGGCCCACTCCTTCACAGCCGGGGAAGGGGCAGAATCATATTTTTGCAGCAGTTTATCCATGGCAATCCTGCCGACTACGCCAATTTTCTGTTCTGCTCCATCCTCCGTCAAGCAATGTTGCCACGGGAACCGCTGTGGAGTGAATTCCTGGCATACCACGTGCAGTTGCATCTTACCCTGAAAGTCCGTTTTTCCTTTATGTGTGAGCAATGCTACATTTTTAAATATAAGTTTAATTTCTAAATCATGTTCAGTAATTATCCCACATATGTATAACACATGCATATATGATGTGCACAGATTTATTTTAAGTTAGCACTGTTGCATTAATATAGCATGTAAATGACTGGTTAGAGGTAGATAATATAACTGGTTCACAGAATAAGTGAAAATGTTATTTTACATGTGCTACTACAGAGCATTCCAATCGCAAGCTTCATTATTAATTAATTGTGTGTACAAAAAGTGCATATAACCACATCATGAATACACGTACACAATTGAAATTGCATGTAAATTGTTATCAGTACTTGATATTAGTACTTATAACTTCAAGAACTAAAATCATTAAGCCCCCAACGTTTTCACTGGGTTTAAATAGGTGCCAAACACTGCCTGCGATCTGCTCTCAACTCGCTGTTCAGGGACTGTCCAGAGAGGAATAGAAATGTTTGCAGTTTTTTTTAAACACCATTTTCTCTGCTGTTTCATTGTCCTGGGTTCAGCAGTAGCAGTCATTTTTCTCCTTCTTAGTAGCTGGTGCAGGGCTGTGTTTTTGACATTAGTCTGGGAACAATGCTGATAACACACCGATGTTTTTAATGGTTGCTAAGTAATGTTTACTCCGACCAAGGACTTTCTTAGTCTCATGCTCTGCCAGGGAGGAGGGGCATGGGAAACCGGGAGGAAGCAGAGACAAGACACCTGACGCAAAGTAGCCAAAGGGGTATTCCATACCACAGCACATCATGCCCACTATATAAACTGGAGGGATTTACCCAGAAGGCCCAGGTCACTGCTCAGGTAGGGCTGGGTATCGGTCAGCAGGTGGTAAGCAATTGTATTCTCTCCCCTTGTTATTTCCCTTATCATTATTATCATTGGTGGTAGTAGTAGTAGTTTTGTATTATACCTTAGTTGCGGGACTGTTCTTATCTCATCCTGTGGGATTTACATTCTTTCAATTCTCCTCCCCATCCCTCCGGGAGCAGGGGGAGGGAGAAGGGGAAGAGTGAGTGAATGGCTGCGTGGTTCTGAGTTACCGGCTGGGCTTAAGCCACAACATTTATGAGCAGTTTCTGCTGTCTTTATTGCTTATCATTGTAAGGTTAATGTGTTTCTATTTCCCTTAATTAGTTTGTAGTAGACCATTAATACTCTAGGTCAGGAAAGATTAAGAACTCTTGTAAAAGCAAAGCACTGCAACCTCCAGCAACTGATCAGCTTTTTTTTGTTAATCTGCCTGAATTTCCGTGGCTCCTCTTCTCTAGTGGTTTAGTGGAGACACTGAGCTTTCTTGGAGTATTTGTTGGTTTTACTTGACCGGTACCTTTTGACTTGCAGACAGCCAGTATGTCCCTCCCTGCCAGAGCTAGTTCTGTGTTGGTCAAACTTGCGGTCTACATGAAAAGTCTCTTTCTGCTACTAACATCAACAGCCTGCCTTTGTGGTTTGTGGTAGGTGAACATTTTTCGACCTCATAAACTTTGCTGTTCTGTCTGTGTGTAGTGGGTTTTTAACATCTAATACACTTTGAGAAAGCTGAGGTCCCAAATAGCGGTGTCCTTGTGTGACAAAAGGAAGCACAAAATCACTGATCTTCACCTGATTGAGCTTTTGCTTTCCTTACAGTTTGGATTTAAAATTTGTTTTACAGACAATTTGAAAAGTTATAGAAACTTGTAGTGATTTATGTCTGAGTCAGTAGTTAAATTAAGATGTGAGAGGCAGGTGGTGAACTTTGATGTTTTGTTATAAACCTGTAACTTCACAGAAGCTTCCCATCCAAAAGTGCACTGTCTAAAGAGGGCTGACTTCTTATATACCATCCCTCAATAAATAATACATGAAGAAATAAATGAGTATAAGAATGAATAAATAAAGAAACATTTTGGTAGAAAGCAAAGGCACAAAGGGAAAAGGAAAGTAATACAGTAAAATTAAATAAGTAGTAGTATACACTCAGCAGTACTGGTTGTAATACATATTAAGCTTTGTGATTTTAGCTACTTAATGCTTTAAGTTCGTCCTGGGTTCAGCAGTAGCAGTCATTTTTTCTCCTCCTTAGTACCTGAAGAAGTGCTGTGGTTTTGACTTTAAGCCTGGGAACAATGCTGATAACACCGATGTTTTCAGTTGTTGCTAAGTAATGTTTATTCCAACCAAGGACTTTCTCAGTCTCATGCTTTGCCAGGGAGGAGGGGAAGCCGGGAGGAAGCAGGGACAGGACACCTGACCCAAACTAGCCAAAGGGGTATTCCATACCGTGGCACGTCATGCCCGGTATATAAACTGGGGGGAGTTACCTGGAAGGCCCAGATCGCTACTCAGGTGGGGCTGGGTATTGGTCAGCAGGTGGTGAGCGATTGTATCCTCTCCCCTTGTTATTTCCCTTATCATTATTATTATTGGTGGTAGTAGTTATGTATTATACCTTAGTTACTGGGCTGTTCTTATCTCAATCCGTGGGAGTTGCATTCTTTCGATTTTCCTCCCCATCCCTCTGGGAGTGGGGGGAGGAAGAACAGGGGGCAGTAAGCGAGCAGCTGCGTGGTTCTGAGTTACCGGCTGGGTTTAAACCACGACAAAGTTATATTGCATGGTCCCATTTCAGCATGCTCTGAGGTTGGCAGTTTTACAGGCAAAGTGACATAGATATATATATATAGCTGTTCTAACCTGCTGAAAGTTCAAATGAAAAAACTTCATGGATTTTTTTTAACCTGGATATTTCAATATTCTTTTGTATTTCCTCTGTGGCCAGGCTCAGATCCTGTAATTCATGGCATTCGTAGAATCATAGAATAGTTAGGATTGGAAAGGACCTTAAGATCATCTAGTTCTAAGCCCCCTGCCATGGGCAGGGACACCTTGCACTAAACCATGTCACCCAAGACTCCATCCAACCTGGCCTTGAACACTGCAGCAACCTGTTCCTTGGGCAACCTGTTCCAGTGCCTCATGACCCTCACAGTAAAGAACTTCTTCCTTATGTCTAACCTAAACTTCCCCTGTTTAAGTTTGAAGCCATTATCTCTTGTCCTATCACTACAGTCCCTAATGAAGAGTCCCTCCCCAGCATCCTTGTAGGCCCCCTTCAGATACTGAAAGGCTGCTATGAGGTCTCCACACAGCCTTCTCTTCTCCAGGCTGAACAGCCCCAACTTTCTCAGCCTGTCTTCATACAGGAGGTGCTCCAGCCCCCTTATCATCCTCGTGGCCCTCCTCTGGACTTGCTCCAACAGCTCCATGTCCTTTTTATGTTGAGGACACCAGAACTGTACACAATACTCCAAGTGAGGTCTCAGGAGAGCAGAGTAGAGGGGCAGGATCACCTCCTTTGGCCCGCTGGTCACACTTCTTTTGATGCAGCCCAGGATACAGTTGGCTTTCTGGGATGCAAGTGTACTCTGCCAGCTCATGTTAAGTTTCTCATCAACCAGCACCCCCAAGTCCTTCTCCACAGGGCTGCTCTGAATCTCTTCTCCGCCCAACCTGTAGCTGTGCCTGGGATTGCCCCAACCCAGGTGTAGGACCTTGTGCTTGGCTTGGTTGAACTTCATGAGGTTGGCATTGTCCCACCTTGCAAGCGTGTCCAGGTCCCTCTGGATGGCATCCCTTCCCTCCAGCATATCAACCAAACCACACAGCTTGGTGTTGTCGGCAAACGTGCTGAGGGCGCACTCAATCCCACTGTCCGTGTCGTCAACAAAGATGTTGAACAAGACCTGGCCTTGAACACTGCCAGGGATGGAGCATTTACCACTTCTTTGGGCAACCTGTTCCAGTGCCTCACCACCCTCACACTAAAGAACTTCTTCCTTATATCTAACCTGAACTTCCCCTGTTTAAGTTTGATCCCATTATCTCTTGTCCTATCACTACAATCCCTGATGAAGAGTCATTCTCCGGCATCCTTGTAGGCCCCCTACATCCTTTGTTTATTTTAGATTCATGTAAATACTGCACCAATCTCTTACCGTTATAGTATTTCTATTGTGCCTTTATTATTACATATAATAAATGAAAGCACTGTCATGTTAAATTTTATCCAGGCAGGTATTTGAAGGGTAAATTATTCTTTCTAATCTTTAATTTCTTCCAGTATATTCTGTGGCAATGGAGTTAATTCATTTACTTGGGTTGTGTTCAGTTACTATGTAAGTGATAAGTGTTTTAATACTTGAGTAGCTTTTTTTACACTGACATCTTAGTGAGATGCTCAATTTTACAGAATGCTGATAGATCTGTTGCAAAAATGAAATAGTAAATCTTAATGTACTAAGCTGAATTTACTATACTTTATGTCTATTTCCAGGGAAAAATAATTTAGATGACTTTCAATATTTTACGTATTTACTGGGTGAAAACCTAGCTTACCATGTCTACAGCAGAATTCTTCTGGATGCAACAGAGCCATGATATCACCTCTGGGGTTTTTGCCTTCTAGTTAACCATTAGAAGGTAGTTTGTAGCTGAGCAATATTAGGTTTTGCTCCTAAAAGAATTAGTTTTGATGGGAGCTAGTAAAACTACATCAGTACAGAAGATCTTTGTGGGATGTTTGTATAGAATACAGCTTATGACTTTGGTTTTCTCCTTTCTCCAAAAGGAAGTTTTTGGAAGTCATCATGCATAATAATTCTTTACTTATATGAGAGAGACAACAAAGATTTCTCAAGTGGAAGGAAAATGCAATAGCTTGCTTTGTTTGACCAGTTTCTCTCAATTGTATTCAGGAAGTGATAACCTCTTTGGTCTGTTAAACAACAAAAATATCAGTGTGATAATCAGATGAAAATTGGCCCTTCAGGAAAATCATAAATTCCATGCCTCTGTGCTAGGGAATGTGGTTGGCACACTGCTGAGATCAGGTGATCTTCATCCAGTAAAGATTTAACCCATCATGGACATCTTGGATAAGAGGGACTCTGTTAAACCATTCCCAAAGAAGGAAATTGAAATTGTTTGCACACAACCAAAAAGTGTAAAAATATTTTCTTAAATATTTTAGTGTAATCTCTTTGCAGAGTATTTATAGAGGAAAAAAAAACAAACCACCAAAGCCCACTTTATCTGGCTTTGAATCTTCTTGCTTTCATTGACTTTTAACTTACAGGCTGTGTGGGTGGGTTTAGAATTTATAATAGTTTGCAGGTGGTTCTCACTGTTTTTCTTTCCTTTACTGTCTTTTTGTTTGCTTAAAGGAAATCACAGTTGTATGAGTAGAGTTGAAGTTTGTGAACATAGCAGTATGGTTTATCCTGGCAAGGTAAGAAGGAAAGACAAGGGAAGAGAAACAAAAATAAAAGACAAAGATTGAATATAGGTTCTATTAATTAAGGATAACAAGTAATTTATATCTGAATTCACTTAGACAATTCTAGCGAGAATAGTGTTGAAAACTTACAGATGGGAAATATTTTCTTAGGTAAGACTAAAATTTTAGTTCCAAGATGAACTTAATTTTGACCTTAGTTTTGTGTAAAATCTATTTTCTCCACCATATTTGCATTAGGAAAACATGTCCAGCAGAGTTTGCCCAAATTTTATTCATGTAAGTCAGTCTGGTTTTGATGTGTGGGATTTATTTTTTTTAAAGATGATTGTATATCCAAGATTCATTGAGCTGATGATAAAGATTCTATTCTGCCAAATGTTTGTTTCTGTTAACTCTGAACTTTCTGTATTCTACTGATTATTTCTTAGGAGTTGATCATGTATATATGTAAGTCAATCAATGTATGTATTCTTTCCATCTTAGAAATATCCCTGAATCTGAATTTAATTCCAGGCATCCAGAAATATTAAGACAGGGCCACTTCTGAGATGATGAATTTTCTCTAGCTCTGGCTTGGGGAGTGGAATTACTTTGCAGCAACCTTCCACCAGTTCTGTGTGGTAATGTCACTACTTATAGAATTTGGTTTTTTACTCACTTTCATTTTCAGTAGCTGACTTCTTCATCTAGTTATCAGTGTGTTCATCATGTCTCTGCAGGGATGGTTTGTATCTGGGGAAAAAAACACCACTAAAGTGGATACCCAAGTGAAGTTCTCTGAACCTTTCTTGCACTTTCTCCTTCTATTCCTTCCTTATTTCTATTAGCTTTCCAGGCACTAGAACCCAACTGGGTGGACTGCATTTGACTGCTGACTACTGTTACGCGATCTTGGCTCCCAACAAGTCCTGTCTATGTTGCTCCTTGATTTAACAGGAGGGTTCACTTAAGAGCAGGGCAAAGTATTTTTCCCACTCTGCAACCTGATGACTCAAATAAACCCATGTTTCATGTTTTATCATGTTATGTAAATAATCTTATATATCCCTGCAGTATTTGTTAGCTACATCATTGCTACATTTTGTAACAATATGCCCTTTGCAGTAAAATATCACCAAAAAGTTATATACTATAATAATTTTCATGTTTCATAAAGACAATTTTTAAGATTCATGTTCATTTTATCATTGAAATCTGAGTCTTCCTGCATTAATTTATAATGAAACCTCATGTTCCCTTCTACTCTGATCACTAATTTTCTGTCTTCTTGATATGTGTTAAAATAAACTATAGATATAAAGGGCACATTATATGCCTGACACTGTTGAGTTAAATAGAACATACTTCTGTAACTCATCCCTGTAGTCTGCCCTGGCCTTTGTTTCATGGTGAAAATCCTCAAAACTCAACTGCAAAAGGTGGGCTGCGTTTACCACACAGATGATTCAATGTGTTTCTTCATTTCTGCTTCCAGATAACCTGTATAACAGGAATTTCAAGAAGGTGGCCTGCAGCCCACAAAGCTTTCGAATGCGGACTGCAGAAACATTTTTTAAGTTGAATATAAAAATATTGCACTGCAGATTAATATTATTATGTGGCCTCCAAATCAAAATCAATGTTGAAAAAGAAAGGATGGTACAGGTTAAGAACATAACATGAAAACTGATACAAAGGATGTGAACGTAGGTGTACCTTGTTTATTATCCTACCTGACAAAAGTAAGTACCAGCTGCATTTACAAACAGTGAAGGTCCATCAGAGACTCACAGGGAGATATTCTGTCCTGGAGCACTGGCTTGCATCTCTAATATACAGACGGATTGAAGTCACGAAGGAAAGTGTTCAGTGTATTTCCAATTGTTTTCACTAACAGTGATAAACCTATTTGAGCTGACTGCTACGGCACAGTTTTACTGGAAAAATGTCACATTTTTGAACTTTCCAAATATTGGATGGCATTTTCTGCTCCGAGGCAGTCTAGGGGATATAGCCCTGATATACTTGGAATGGAAGGGAATTGCATTTGAATGTTGCCCAGTGCAAATAGCAGTGGGGAAGAAAGTTGTTGTGCTTTGAGCCCAGCTGGTAACTCAGAACCACGCAGCCACTCGCTCACTCCCCGCCTTCTTCCTCGCCCTGCTCCCAGAGGAATGGGGAGGAGAATGGGAAGAATGTAAATTCCACAGGTTGAGATAAGAGCAGTCCAGTAACTAAGGTATAATACAAACCCACTACTGCTACCACCACTGATAATAATGATAAGGGAAATTATAAGGGGAGAGGATACAATTGCTCACCACCCACGGACCGATACCCAGCCCGACCCGAGCAGTAATCTCATCCTTCCGGGTAACTCCCGCCGGTTTATATACTGGGCATGACATGCCATGGTATGGAATACCCCTTTGGCTAGTTTGGCCAGCCGGGGTCAGGTGTCCTGTCTCTGCTTCCTCCCGGCTTCCCCTCCTCCCTGGCAGAGCATGAGACTGAGAAAGTCCTTGGTCGGAGTAAACATTACTTGGCAACAACTAAAACCATCAGTGTTATCTGCGTTGTTCCCAGGCTGAAAGTTAAAAAAGAAACCACAGCACTGCAGCAGCTACTAAGAAGGAGAAAAATGACTGCTATAGCTGAACCCAGGACAGTATCCACCCCTTATTCCATACCATTCATGTCATGCTCAGATCCCACATCTCTCAACACACCATCGCCCCTGTCCAATATGTACACATATATATACACCCACACCCACACACAAAGAGAAAGATATCATTCCCTAGTCCATGGACCAATCCCTATAAAATTGCTAAATTCATCCAGTCCATGATGTTAGGCTCCATCTCTTGTAATAGTCTTTCAGGGCAGGAGGGACGGTGTGTAGCGTTGGGTTGTTGCCTGCTGATGACACCGCCAAACTCGTCTGGTCACTGCTGAGCTCATCTGGTTTCCTCAAAATTCATTCTTTGTTGAGGTGATGATCAGAGGGAAGTCAGGGTCAGTTCTTGGCGACCTGAAGATATCTAGCTGGTGGGCTATCAAAGTGTTATAGAGCAGGCAACAGCGTACAATTGAGTTCATTGGCTGTTTTCCCCCAAAATCAAATCCCCTTGAGGTACACATCGGACTTTCCCATCTTCCCGCATTACCCACCAAGTATATCCAGGTCCCTGAGCAAAAGCAACCCCACGAGTGGGTTTGCCTTTACCTGAAGCAGGAATAACCCAGACTGCCTTCCCCAACAAATTCTTTATGTGCACCACAGGAACTGTATCCCCCTCTACAGGACATAAAAGTTCTGATTGGGCTGGGCCAGCCCTGTTGGCAGATCCCCTAGTGTTGACCAACCAGGTGGCTTTTGGTAAATGTGTATCCCAGTGTTTGAAAGTCCCACCACCCATTGCTCTCAGTGGAGTTTTTAACAGCCCATTGTACCATTCGATTTTCCCAGAGGCTGGTGCATGGTAGGGGATGTGATATACCCACTCAATGCCATGCTCTTTGGCCCAAGTGTCTATAAGGTTGTTCCAGAAATGAGTCCCATTGTCTGACTCAATTCTCCCTGGGGTGCCGTGTCACCACAAGACTTGTTTCTCAAGGCCCAGGATAGTGTTCTGGGCAGTGGCGTGGGGCACAGCGTATGTGTCCAGCCATCTGGTGGTTGCTTCCACCATGGTCAGCACATACCGCTTGCCTTGACGGGTTGGTGGGAGTGTGATAGAGCCATTCTGCCAGGCCTCCCCATGCTTGTACTTCAGCCATTGTCCTCCATATCAGAGAGGCTTTAACCGTTTGGCTTGCTTAATTGCAGCACGTTTCACATTCGTGAATAACCTGGGCAATAGTGTCCATTGTTAAATTCGCCCCTTGATCACGAGCCCATCTATATGTTGCATCTCTGCCTTGATGGCCTGAGGTGTCATGGGCCCACCGGGCTAAAAATAATTCACCCTTATAATGCCAATCTAAGTCCATCTGAGCCACTTCAGTCTTAGAAGCTTTATCCACTTGCTGGTTGTTCTGGTGTTCCTCAGTGGCCCAACACCTGGGTACATGAGCATCTATGTGGCGTACCTTCACCACCAGGATCTGCACCCAGGCAGCAATATCTTGCCACAATGCAGCAGCCCAGATGGGTTTACTTCTGCATTACCAGTTGCTCTGCTTCCATTGCTGCAACCACCCCCACAGGGCATTTGCCACCATCCATGAGTCAGTATAAAGTACTGGCCATTTTTCTCGTTCAGCAATGTCCAAGGCCAGCTGGATGGCTTTCACCTCTGCAAACTGACTCCATTCACCCTCTCCTTCAGCAGTTTCTGCAACTTGTCCCAGGGGACTCCACACAGCTGCCTTCCATCTCCGATGCTTTCCCACAATACAGCAGGACCCATCAGTAAACAAGGCATATTGCTTTTCACTCTCTGACAGTTCATTATATGGTGGGGCCTCTTCAGCACGCATCACCTCCTCCTATGGTGACATCCCAAAATCTTTCCCTCTGGCCAGTCCATGATGACTTCTAGAATTCCTGGACGACTGGGATTTCCTATTCGAGCTCGTTGTGTAATTAGTGTGGCCCACTTACTCCATGTAGCATCAGTTGCATGATGTGTAGATGAGACCCTGCCTTTGAACATCCAGCCCAGCACAGGCGACCGAGGTGCCAGGAGGAGCTGTGCTTCAGTTCCAATCACTTCTGAAGCAGCTCGAACCCCTTCATAGGCTGCCAGTATCTCTTTTTCAGTGGGAGTATAGCTGGCCTCGGATCCTTTATATCCCCGACTCCAAAAGCCAAGGGGTCGACCTCGAGTCTCCCCCGGAGCTTTCTGCCAGAGGCTCCAGGTGGGACCATTCTCCCCGGCTGCGCTATAGAGCACATTTTTCACATCTGGCCCGGCCTGGACTGGTCCAAGGGCTACTGCATGAACTATTTCTCGTTTAATTTGTTCAAAGGCTTGTTGTTGCTCAGGGCCCCATTTGAAATCATTCTTCTTCTGGGTCACGTGATAGAGAGGGCTTACAATCAGACTGTAATTTGGGATGTGCATTCTCCAGAACCCCACAACACCTAAGAAAGCTTGTGTTTCTTTCTTCTTAGTTGGTGGAGACATTGCTGTTATTGTGTTGATCACGTCTGTGGGGATCTGGCGACGTCCATCTTGCCATTTTATTCCCAAAAATTGAATCTCCTGTGCAGGTCCCTTGACCTTATTCCGTTTTATGGCAAAACCGGCCTTCAGCAGGATTTGGATTATCTTCCTCCCTTTCTCAAAAACTTCTTCCGCTGTATCACCCCACACAATGATGTCATCAATGTATTGCAGGTGTTCTGGAGCTTGCCCCTGTTCCAGTGCAGTCTGGATCAATCCATGGCCGATGGTAGGGCTGTGTTTCTACCCCTGGGGCAGTCGGTTCCAAGTGTACTGGACGCCCCTCCAAGTGAAAGCAAACTGTGGCCTGCATTCTGCTGCCAAAGGGATCGAGAAAAATGCATTGGCAATATCACTTGTGGCATACCACTTGGCTGCCTTTGACTCCAGTTCATATTGAAGTTCTAGCATGTCCGGTACGGCAGCACTCAATGGTGGTGTGACTTCATTCAGGCCACGATAGTCTACTGTTAGTCTCCACTCTCCATTAGACTTTTGCACTGGCCATATGGGGCTATTAAAGGGTGAGCGGGTCCTGCTGATCACTCCTTGGCTCTCCAGTCTGCGGATCAGCTTATGGATGGGAATCAAGGAGTCTCGGTTGGTGAGATATTGCCGCCGGTGCACTGTTGTGGTCGCAATTGGCACTTGTTGTTCTTCGACCTTCAGCAACCCCACAACAGAAGGATCCTCTGAGAGACCGGGCAAGGTGGACAGCTGCTTCATTTCCTCTGTTTCCAAGGCAGCAATAACAAAAGCCCATCTATACCTTTTTGGGTCTTTGAAGTACCCTCTCCTGAGATAGTCTATTAGAAGGATGCATGGAGCCCCTGGACCAGTCACAATGGGGTGCTTTTGCCACTTCCTCCCAGTTAGGCTGATTTCAGCTTCCAGTACAGTTAACTCTTGGGATCCTCCTGTCACTCCAGAAATATAAATGGGTTTCACCCCTTGATACCTTGATGGCATCAGGTTACACTGTGCACCGGTATCTACTAGATCTTTATACTTCCGTGGGACTGATGTGGCAGGCCATCTGATCCACACAGTCCAGTAAACCTGATTATCCCTCTCCTCCACCTGGCTGGAGGCAGGGCCCCTCTAATAGTGATCATAAAATTCTCCACTTTTGTCTTGCAGAAAGGGATTAGTATTCCTTATCACAGGAGCTGGAGTAAAATCAGCTCTTCCACTCCATCTGGGAAACTGCTCACCAGAGAGTGGAGCAGCAGCTTCCCTGGGAGGATCATCCTTGACCATTGTTCTCCTCTTCAGTTCACGCACTCGTTGCTCCAGAACTGAGGTAGGTTTTCCATCCCACTTTCTCATGTCTTCTCCGTGATCCCGCAGGTAAAACCATAGGGTGGCCTGTGGCATGTACCTCCTGTATTTTCTTTCTCGAGCAGTAGGGCGCCTTCTGTTAATAGCTGAGACATGGGTTGGTACATGTGGGGAGCTGGATAGATCGGATAAATCGTCTCTCAATTGTTTGAACTCCTGGGACATTTTTTCCACAGCTGAAATGATGGAAGGGGTGAGATTGTCTTCGAACTCTCGGAGTTGACGAATCAGGCAATCCACTGTTGGTGATATTCCGTCATTCCAGGTCATTGATGCCAATGTGTGGGCATATGATGATGGCGCACTCCGTGTAAGTTTCCGCCACATGGGTCGTGTACGTTCGACTTCATCTGGATCTACAGATGTGTTCCTGGCATCCAGCCTACGATAGATCATCTCTAGAATGGCTGATTCCCTCAGGGACTGGATGCCTTTCTCTATCGTGGTCCAGTTGGCTGAGCGACTCGTAATATCATCTTTGTAGGGAAACCTTTCCTTCACAGCTGCCAGGAGCCGCCTCCAAAGACTGAGGGCTCGCTTCTCTCTTGCAATCGCTTTGTCAATTCCTCCTTCCTTAGCAAGTGATCCCAGCTGCTTGGCTTCCCTACCTTCTAGTTCGTGACCGTCGGCCGCATTGTCCCAGCATCGGAGCAACCAGGTGACAGTGTGCTCCCCTGGAAGACGGGTGAAATCTTTTCACATATTCCACAGCATATTCCACATTTCCCCTGGTAAATTAATTTTCCCTAATTACATTTCATGGCAGGAAGCACAGATATTAGAAGTGCCTGTTGAAATAATACAGTATTTAAATTCTGATTAATCCATAGGTCAGGCAAGAACTGTTCAATACATGTCTCTAGAAGGAAAGCTCTGCTTTGAAAGAAAAATTAAAATGGGCAAACATTACCCTTTAAATAGACAGGTAAATTATTTCAAATGCTAGTTGGAATTTGGTGGCAGACTATAGATAAGTCATTAGCTATAAAATTACCAAAAGTGTAAAACACCATCACTAACATCTTTCAGAGATCTGAGGCAGAATGACTTATTAACTTAGTTTTCTTCCCTCCTCCTTAGGAAACCTTTTTTATTTCAGAAATCCTTTGGTAAATGCATGTTATTAATTGACCAGGACAAATAATTACAGATAATATGGGTTCTGGAAAAATATTTCTATTCTGGTGGGGTGATTGTTTATGCTAGAATAGGATTAATTAGAAAGCTGTTATTCAAATTTTGTCAATAACTATTCGTAAAGCATTTTTATTTCACTGTGGTAAATGTGTGTTTCCTTTCTAAAGCCACGTTTCCTTTTGCTCTTCGATAACCCCCGTCAGCTTCCACAAAGAGCCCCATGAATACTCAGATGCCCAATTACTTATTCAGTTTGTGCCTGTAACATTTTAGGATCTTCCCTGTTTGTTGGATTGTAGTGCTGAGAGCTGGAATTCCCATGTATCAGCTCTCGCCTCTGTCCTTTGTGTAGCTTTTACTCTCGCCTCTGTCTTTTTTTGTAGCTTTTACTTGCAGCTGCTCAGAAACAGTCAGTCACACAGATGAGAACTGAAACAAAATAAGCCTACTTTATGGGCACTACACCAAGCCCAAAGAGCAGGACAGTTATTTCTAACCATTCATATACAGTGTTCTCCATTCATATACAGTGTTCTCTCTGTCTTTTTATTTTGGTCCTTATCTCTTTTTCTCTCTGCTCTCCTATCTTCTCAGAGCTAAAACTGTGGAAAGGAGATTCATTGGGTGAAGATTTTCTGCCCCTATCAGTGCAACTATAACATTTTATATGGTTTAAGAATCTGCCTCTATGTTTCCTTATGAGATTCACGTCTTTGCAGCTCTTCTGTCTGGACCTACCCTGGCTGCTAGTCTTTTCTGCTGCTGTCCTGCTCCTTCCCCCTGCTTCTATCATCTACCTATTCTATTTTAATTTTTCCATCAGCTTAGAATTATTGACTCTCTTGGGTACCACACCTCCACACTTTGCTGCCATTTCAGTCCTAGCCCAGCATGGAGCCACTTACAGCCTGTCTTGGGAAAAGCAGATAACATATTACAGAAAGTGAAGTAAGCTTAAAATTATGGATTTGGGGGCCCACTTGTGAGACATGCAGACCTGTACCATTCACGCTGATGTCATTAGAAGTTGTGGATGCTCATGCTCACCACTTTCTAGGATTAGTCTGTTATTAAATTAAACTGAAAATAATAAACTCATACTGAAATGAAGTAAATACCCACCCATCTCCTGCATGATTGCAAACTATTAAACTACAAAAAGCCTAAGTTATTAATTCTTGGCAGACTGCCTTCCAACTCAGAATCATTGGTAGAAGGCACATTTAGGCAGATGATGGCAGTTGTCATTTTCTTTCCCTTGTGCCAGTGTGATGTGTGTGCTACACGTATCGGCATGTGTGACATGTCTCTGCCACACACACCTCAGTTCCATGTACCTGTAGAATAGACAGTTAAGGCTATTTCTAAGTATCTCCTTACTGTACTACAAGGGGCATGGAAAAAATTGTCCGTGCATTTTAATGGCATTTTTAGTTATTTGCCAGCTTTTTTAGCCTGTCTGGAAAATATTCATCAGGTTTGCAAAGGTGGGTTTCTTTGCTGGCACATAGTGTGGTGTTTATACACGCTATACTTGTTACAGGGCAAAAATCAGCTTCAGTTCCCAGAGTTTTGAACTAGGTAAAGTTTTGTGGAATTTGAGTTTAGTTTCCAGTTCTCTGTTCACATTAATTTAGAGTAATATACAACAGCAATAGTACTGAAAAAAGGATAATTATAAATGTTTCAAAACTACATGTTTCTGGAAAATATGCCTTAGTCCTATGTGAGTGATTGCACTGAATACAGAAGAAACTGGAGAAAATTCAGTGATCTGTGTTATATAGCTTAAATTTAGAAAATTGCATATTCCCTTTCAGTCTCATAATCTGGTTAGAAGGCATTTTACTTTCCAGGAGCCAATATAATTTTTTTTATTTTTTTTTTTCAGCACAGATTCTGTGCAGAATTTTTCTAAAGCCGCATTTCAAACTGCAAATCATTTTGGAAATGGAGTTCTGTTACATACGCTTTAGTTTATAGCACCTGTTGTTTTTTAAAAGATTGTCATGGTTTAAGCCCAACCAGTAACTCAGAACCACGCAGCCGCTCGCTCACTCCCCCCCTTCTTCCTACCCCTGCTCCCAGAGGGATGGGGAGGAGAGTTTAAAGAATGTAACTCCCACAGGCTGAGATAAGAACAGTCCGGTAACTAAGGTATAATACAAAACTACTACTACCACCACCAATAATAATAATGATAAGGGAAATAACAAGGGGAGAGAATACAATTGCTCACCACCCACTGACCGATACCCAGCCCGACCCAAGCAGCGATCTGGGCCTTCTGGGAAACTCTTCCCCCCAGTTTATATACTGGGCATGACATGCTGTGGTATGGAATACCCCTTTGGCTACTTTGGGTCAGGTGTCATGTCTCTGCTTCCTCCCGTCTTCTCGTGCCCCTCCTCCCTGGCAGAGCATGAGACTGAGAAAGCCCTTGGTCGGAGCAAACATTACTTAGCAACCACTAAAAACATCGGTGTGTTATCAGCATTGTTCCCAGACTAAAGTCGAAAACACAGCACTGCACCAGCTACTAAGAAGGAGAAAAATGACTGCTACAGCTGAACCCAGGACAAAGATGATGTAAGTAATGGGTAAAGAAAAAGGATGAAGCAAAGGAAACCAAAGAGTTCTCTGTGACCTTGGGGTGACTTCACCAATGTAAATAAGCTGCTTGGGATTTATGTCATTACAGATGAGAACAGAGCTTCCCCCTTGGGGTACAGGGAAGGGGCTCTGTGACTTGTTCTTGGACTCCAGCAAGCAGAGACTGGAGTGGAACAGCTAGAGCACTGATGAAAATATATGCACGGAAGAATTTAAGTGATAGGTGAAAATGCAGATTATTGTTCTGATTGGAATGGTTTCAGAGCTGAGAAGAACTTTTTCTAAAGCTTAGGCATGTGGGGTTTGAAAAAAAGAATCTCAAGAGCTTTGAAGGATGGTGATTAATGACCTAATTAAAGAGACATAGTTGGTGTACTGTTGTGACTTAAGCCCAGCCGGTAACTCAGAATCACGCAGCTGCTCACTCACTCCCCGCCTTCTTCCCTCCCCCCTGCTCCTGGAGGGGTGGGGAGGAGAATCAAAAGAATGCAAATCCCATGGGTTGAGATAAGAACAGTCCAGTAACTAAGTTACTATACAAAACTACTACTACTACCACCAATAATAATAATGATAAGGGAAATAACAAGGGGAGTGAATATGAAACTAAAAGGGGAAAAGAAAACAATAAACACAAGTGATGCACAATACAATTGCTCACCACCTGCTGACCAATACCCAGCCCGACCCGAGCAGTGATCTGGGCCTTCTGGGTAACTCTCCCCAGTTTATATAGTGGGCATGATGTGCTGTGGTATGGAATACCCCTCTGGCTAGTTTGGGTGAGGTGTCCTGTCTCTGCTTCTTCCCGGTTTCCCGTGCTCCTCCTCCCTGGCAGAGCATGAGACTGAAAAGTCCTTGATCGAAGTAAGCATTACTTAGCAACAACTAAAAACATCGGTGTGTTATCAGCATTGTTCCCAGACTAATGTCGAAAACACAGCACTGCACCAGCTACTAAGAAGGAGAAAAATAATTGCTACAGCTGAACCCAGGACATGTACTTAAACATTGCCTCCCTGCCCCCATCCAGTAGAGAAGATGCTCTGAAATTATGAAAGCATGCTTCCTTTTTGTTAGCAAGATACTGTTATGCAATTGGCACCATCCAACAAGAGCAAAATAATTTGCAAAAGTACTTTGCAGCACCCAAACTCCCTCACTCAAGCACCTGTTGTGGAATCCACATGAAAGGAGTGGGAAAGACTTGGTTTCCCACTTAGGACTAGAAAACAGGGATTTTACAGAACTCTTGGAAACAATTAAAGGTGCTACTTGAAATAGGCAATGTCATATTGCTGGTGTTTACTTGGCTTTGTGGAACAGCCACCTTCTGCCACCTCATCTGTATTTGTTCACCGTTAATTAGAACATGCATACGCATTGTGAAGAAAATAGGGCAGGAAAAATTCAGTGTATTTGTGTCACTCATTCCAGAAGTTGAATCTCCTCACAGAATCCCATCTTGAAATATATCTTTCTTCCTATTGTACAGGTTTGAATATGTAAAGGGGGAAACCTCTTTGACCTATATAAACTAGGAATTATATTTCAAAGATATTTAAATAATATCTCAAAGTGCCATCCATCTGCCCTTATTAATGAATGAGCAGCCCAAAAATGATTTTTAACTTCTGAGTATTTGAATAAATTGCTAAGCAGTTAAGCTTACCTCATATGTTGAGTATAGTGGCTTATTTTCCATGTGTTAATAAATGAAGGTGATTTAATCATAATCAGTATATGAACTGCAAAATTTCATTTTGGAGTGAAGCTGTTTTAACCTGTTGAAATGTAAAAGTACGTTTAAGGTAGTTAAATCTTTCTTCCTCATTTAAGGCTTCCTGAATGGGCTGAAATCTTGCTTTCCTGAGTCTCAGTTCAGAGATCTATTGACATCTTAGTTCTAAAGCTACTTTAAAATGTGTTTTTTAATGTAAACAGTATAAAAGCCTTAGAAGTAGAAATGTACACACGCTTACTTCTTAAACTGATGATCCCAGAGCTGATACCCTGGGGGCACATTTCAGGGAGCAAAAATCAAGGAAAACCTCTGATTTGTTCTGCAACATGAACATGCTTGTTACAGGCTTACATTGCTTATGCTGAATGAAACTAGATGAAAGTGTGAGGAAGGAGGACGTGTAGCGTGGCACGCACTTACACAAATAGTTGTTCTCAGAAGTGGGTAGTCGTACCTGTCCTTTTCATTTAATCTGTAATTTCTTGCTGTGGCAAAATGCCCAGAGAAGACCTCAGAGGTACTGTAACCTGCTGTCAACTGACAGAGTGAAAATTGTCTGTCAATTTCTGCCCCAGTTGGCAGTTTGGGTGGTGAGGAGTGGTTCCTTCTTTGCCCTGGTGCAATACCAGCTGTATGCAACCCTTGGTGCTGCAGGACACAGGCTTCCTAACTGCAAGCATTTGTTTTCCTTATTTTAGTCAATTTTATGGTTCATAAGGGAGAGATGAAACTGGCCAGTGATCTCCAAATATTTGCTGTCCAATTCTCCAGCTTTGTCAATGTTTTTGAGCTTTGTTTTTCAGCATTTCTGATCATGCAGCTCTGTTTCTTCCCATCTGTTATTCCAAAAAGACCCTGAAGCCGTGTGTAGAAAGTACATTCAAATAAAGATGGACAGCTATATTCTGGTGTCTGAACTGTGAATGCTACACATAAGAGCTCAGAGACATTAAATTAATTGTTCTTGTTTTCTGGCACTCTGTTATTCTCCCTCAGCCCAGCCCAGTAAGCGTAGTTATTTTAATAAAACATGATGGCAGCTTTTCAGCCTTTTGACTAATGTGAAGTGTCGTATCAACTTAACAGCTGATGCATCTTCAGTCTGAAAAATATATCATGCAGGGGGAATTGATTCAGATTTTAATGGGTCTTTTGCATCTCTGAGTTCTGTTCTCTTGAGATCTTATTTTACACTGTTTTATTTGAGTGGAATCTTTCCCTGTAGTTCAGTAATTTAATCACCTAGTTTCTCTTAATTAAGGCATCTTAAGTAATTTGATAGCTTATGAATTCTAAATCAGAAATGCCTAGGCAGACAGTCTTTTTGTTATCCTTATCAATAATACAATACTTAAGCTTTTGTGACAATAACACAATGTGCAGAGTTTTTCATTCCCCTCTGTCTTCTGTTAGTGCTCCATATGGTAACATTTAAGTGCATTTCTCAGGCAAAGACTGTTGTTGCTCACCAGACTGGTCCCTTCAGGTGCTGGTCTCCATCTGTGGATTAATTCACTTCCGTCATTCTTGCTGGAAACAGCTGTTGCCTTTTCCTTAATGAATGAGCAAGCAAGAACATCTTATCTACTGCCTGTCTGTCTGCCTTCATTTTGCTAGAGCACCATAGTATAAATTGACCAATTCTTCTACATGTCCCTTATTCTGATAAAGGTTAGGGTTTTTTTTCATTGTAATGGTTGTAGTACAAATAATAAATGAACACCCCCAGTGGAAAGTGGATCATGTTTGGGAGTATAAGCTAGTGAAGTTGTGATAACATTTATATTCAAACTCTCCTCTTTGTCATGTTTAAATTAGGTTTTTTGGGAACAGACATTATCCAAGTGTGACAAACAGCACACATCACTGACTGCAGGAGTGTTTTTTAAACAGACGAACTGAAATTTAGATGCATTGAGATGTAGATTGTGTTCCAGAAAAAATAAATCCTAGTTCTTTGTTGATTCATGAACTACATTATTTTTTTACTTTAACGGGGGATGGAGCTTGCCTACCTGAGCTCTAGGTAAATAATGTAAGGGCAGATAGCTGAGAGAGAAGGAGGATGTGAAAACAGAGCAACAGAGCTGCTGCCTGTAGTGGAACTGAAAAAAAAAAAAAAGATAAATTATGATTAAGGTGCAACATTGTGTTACGTACTGATTCTGTAAGATTTATAACATAACGTCATTTTCTCATATTAAAGCAACATGATCACTTGTAAGGTTATATGTACAATTAAAATACATTTTTAAGGGGGATATCCTTTTTGCAGATCTGCACTGGTTCTGGCACTGTAACTTTATCTTTAAATTTATATAGATGTAGAGATATTTAAATTTCTGTACCTCTTAGGGGTAAATAAACATATTAAAATAAGCTATGGGTTGTATAGTACAGTATAACAATGATAAATGATGTGTGTAATTTTTCTACTATTAACATAAAGTAATATAAACTGAGAGAGTTAGTAGCTAATGTTCCATATCAGATGTGAACAATGTCAGGACTGAATACAGATTAGGCAGCGTCCTTTTCTCCCCAGGGGAATTAAACTTTGAGACACCACTGGCTGCCAATGGTTTTACTGCATTTTGTTGGTGCCTGTGGTGCCTTTCTTGATCTATTAATTCAGAAGTTGTAAATGACAATGTGAGCAAAAAAGCTTTTCCAGTGGCATGCATTTCATTTATGTATTCATGTATCTACAATACCTTTTCAATCCATTTTGTCACAATAACTGTGTATATTGGGTAGATTATCTGTACTTTTGCATTTTTTTACCAGGATATTTCTTTTTTTGATGGTTTATTTCTTTTTTCTTATTTGGAGAAGGCAAAGTGATAGGTTGTGGAGACTTAGAATAATCTGGGAACTTTAAGTATTGAAATGGAATTTCCCTACCCCCTCATTTTCATGATTTATTTATTTTAAAAATACACTGTTGTATTGTGAAACACCAAGGAAATTCTGGAAGCGTACACACACTCTCAAACACACACCGTGTTTAATTAGAAAATACCTATTTTAAACATCATTAGAATTTAGTAAATTTTAGGAGTTCTCATGCATGTTTCAGTGATTGTATGTTTCAGTGCATTTCTAATCAATAGTATGATGTGAAAACGAGATTTGGTTCTAAGGGTTTTCTAACTGAAAACCATTTACTTCCCAAGAATGTTATCTCTAACAGGCTAATGCAGTGGGCTGTCAGCAGCTGCAGTGAGGGAGCAGGGGCCATGCAGAAATTTGCACAGGTAAAAATAATGTTTGGAAATAGGTTTGGAAATAGGTCTTGTGCAGCAAGAGCTGTAAGGTAATTAGATATCACATTCATTATACAGAAAGCATGGTGATGAAATCAGTAAAATCTGCACACAAACTAGATTTTTTTAATTTGAAATCTCATTACAACTAAACTTGTCTACACAGTATGTTTGTAAAAAAAAACTTTTATGTCACCACATGTTTCATTTTGCTTAGAAAAAAAGGGTGTGATCTTGTTACCATTTCACAATTATCAAGGGAATACTATCTTAAGTATTTTTCACCCCCCTCCCAAATCCTAAATTCCTATGAAGCAGAAGCCTAGGTTTCTTCTATTGATGTGCACATTGTTGTTCTTCGGGTGGTCTTTGGTATGATACATTTGTCATGGTTCATAAATTTTATTGTTGCACTAAAAACAGAGTTAGAATATCCTCAATGCAATTATAAAAATGTATTAAAACTGAGAAGGATAAAAATATGGTGCAAGATGAGCTTTTAATGATTGTGTAAAAGTGTTCACTGTTCCATTGAAAAAAATGGAGCTTTTCGACATAGGCATAATAGTGAAATGCAAGTGTGGGGCCAAATTTTTTGCTCCTAGAATTATGTGGGTTTTCAGCATAGCAACAGTGTTTTAATTTCTGCTTGAAAAGCTAGAGGTGTTAAGGCTTTGAGAAGAAGAAAAACTCATGCCCCCTCCCCCTTTCTTTCTCACAGCCATGTCAGAGGTGAATCCAGAGCTTTGGTGGACTGTGCCAAAAACTGGAGGTAGGGGACTGAAGACTGTGTGTCTTTGGCACTGTCTGACAAAAAAAGATGCATAAATATTTTTTCAATACATGCATGACTACAATTTTTATAATAGGTAAAAACTTTTTGGTAAAGGTAGTGACCATGTTTATATGTAATGTCATTAGAAGACTGGAACATAGTAATGATGATGTTGGTCAGACGTTTATGTGATTTGAAGGTGTTTCTTTGTCAGCATTAAGCCAAATGACATCAAATCAAAGCAAGCCTTGCTTTTTTAATTGCTAACTTTTCCTCAGTGCTATTACCTGCTTTAAGTAGTGATGCATGAAAAAAGTAGCATAAAATATCACAGAAGTGTAGTTCTTTATGGGTATGCAACTATAAGAAAAAAGAAAGATATGTGAAGTGTGCATATATAGAATGTGGAGTATTTGTGATGAAATGAAAGGCTTGATTGGGGAAAGGTTGAGGTAACAGACTTTACATGTGTGAAACTGTAAATGCATTTTCAGATCATCCCAAATAAGGATCAATAAATCATTGATCCTATGCCACCTCATCCACTGTTCTCCCATGTTGCTTCTTGTATGTATTCTTGTCTGGGACTACTCCTTCAGACCGTATTTAAAAATCTTACAGTACTATTCTTCACCAATCTACCCATAAAGCCTGACTTCCTTCATAACATTATCTCAACTACAGGCTACAGAATTGTAGTTATAAATACAAAAGTTCTCTGTTGAGAATTCTTTCTTGGGTTTAGAAGCCCTAATAGTGGCTTTATTGCTTGTTTTTGAAGGAATAGAGCTACTAGATCAGCTTACATCTGTAATTTTCAAAGATTCAGTGAAGATGAAGTAGTAGGATTCACCATATGTAAGAGCGCTGGTAGGAAACAAAAAAATTAATTAATTAATGTGAAGCAGAAAATATATTCAAGTAAAGGTCTTTTCCAACCTAGTTGATTGTATGTATGATACAGACAGAACTATATGAAAACTTCTTTAGGAGTCAGACAGTCATAGGCATTACTGCTATGAGGTGCATTACTGCACAGAGGTGAAAGATAACCTTTTTTGTACAGTCTATAAAAAGTCACTAAGGACTCACAAAATTATCATTGACTCCTTATCAGTGCTAAGCACCCTTTAACCCCTGTTTTCCTTGTGACTTTAAGGTGTTTATCAAAGCATTAATCACTTTTCTGGAGCAGGATTTAAAACTAACAGTACTAAGTGGCTGCCAAATAAAGTTACTGCAACATACTCTACTACCCATCTAGCTGCACAGTTAATTGAGCTACATTGCATTGATTTCTGTGTGTTTATCTGTGTTGTCAAGGTATTTACATAAGTAATACACATCTTTGTTAGAGGCTTAATGCAAAACTGACAGAATTCTCAGCCCCCCTCCTTTATGTATTTTCTACTGAATGCATTGCTCCCTCAATAATAAATTCAGAGGGCTGACAGTGTCTAAGTTTGCTGCTCCTTTGCCCTCAAGTTCAGTGAGATGGGCCATTGAAAACTCATTACAAGCTGTTTAGACTCTTTGACTTTTGTTCAGCATTGAACAAAATTAACAGCTCTTGGAGGTAGCAAAAAAGGCACTGAGCCAAAAAAAAAATATTGAAATTATAAGAAAAGACATTCAATATTATCTCTATTAGTCATGCAAACAAGCTTAAGTCCAAAGTACATGTGTTCTGCACATGGCTGTAATTGCACAGCCTTTGTTGCTTTCATCCTTTCTCCTACTTTTTAATACCATGTAAAGAGGTTCACCTGCATGGCAAATATACACTCTAGAATTTGCTTACACGTGAAGCAGCAAGCCTCTGTAGCAGAATTGCTTCATAAATTTAACTATCAATCAATCACTTCCAAATTCTGGATTTTTCTAATTTAGTGCTTGATTGATAGTTTTTATGTGATAATTTTAAAACACTGGCTATAGCAAAAGTTACATTGGTAGGTGGCTTCATAGGGAAAAAAGTCTGATTATATCTATCTACCTATCTATAAGTAAATCATCAATACTAAAATTGCTTTTAAAACCAAATTATTAATTTACACTCAAAACAAACCATTTGTCTCTTTTCTGATGATGAAAATTAAATTCCTTTAGAATGTGAATGACAAAAGTATTTATTATGTACCTTACACTGTCAGTCCACTTTTTTATTTCAAAGCAAGTGACAGAGGATTATTTTGCGTAACAAGTCCGGACTATGGTGATAAACTTTTAAGCCCCAATGACATTAATTGCCAAACATTTATGGCTTGTTATTCTAATAGCTGTAATGTTTCCTCCTGATCCCATTTTGTTCTTTATTTTTTGTTGGTTTTTTTTTTTATGTTCTTTTGTGAGAAATAAATTGGAAGACAAGTAACATTTGAAATAGGTGCGGTAAAACATTTGGGAAAGAAGTCAGTCAAACAGTTCATGAAACAAAGTTCTCTTTAGCTGGTGCACTACAGTTCCAAGCTGACAAGCAGTTGAGAGAAAGGCATTATATACACTAGAAAATAGCGAAACTTAATGGGTACTTTATGTACCAAGTTAAGCTTCACTCACATGCTACATGTGCTTTAAATGAAGTTGCTTTCTGTTACCAGTTTTCCAGGTTGTGTGACTGAAGTAAAACCTGGTCAAGTGCCTTTTTTAGGGGCAAAGTCAGCTGTAAAAGAGTTGGAACTCAAAACCTTCCAAGTTTCCAGTTTGGTTGTTCTAATCCTTAAACCACAGAAAGCCTGAGCTTCACATCAGATAAGGTTAAAAACAGATAAATTTTTTTTTTTTTTCTGCTTATCAGTCATGATTTTGTTTAGTTCGGTATCCCACTGCTGTATCCAGTGATAACTATACATACTTGAATTCCACTGTAATCACAACTCCAAGCATCTATTGTGATTGTACTGCTGAATATTGTTATACTTTTTTTTTGTTAAATAGTAGTGATTACTTCATCTTGTTGGCCTTCCAGGAATGTACTCTGCATACTTGATCTTACTTCAAAACTGCAGCCTTTTGTTCTGAAAAGTTCCTTCCTCACAAGTACTCTAACCCTTTGCATTATACCTTATACAGCCAGTAATGGTTACAATAAAAAGTTGTCATTGAAAAAAAATAGATACAAAAAAGGCTTGAAAGAGTTATTGTGAAGTCTGACTATTTCAAATATTATTCCAGATTTGTATGGCAGTATTTGTGTATACAGATATAGTGTATGTATTATATATATCTTTTTCATTAGTTTGCTTGGGGTTTTTTTTCCCTACAAATCACAGGGTGCACAGAACTGGTGAAGGTCAGGCAGGAAACAGATTAGTAGCATCTTATACCACAATGTCAAAATACTTAAAAGTGTTTACAGTGCCCACTGACACACAATGAATTTAAGACTGGCAGACTGAAGCAGAAATAAAGCTATTGTTATTCTTCTGAACCAGAACAGGGGCCTCAGTGGTTTATAGTTGTTTTAAGGTCCATTAATCCTTGAATCATGAGGTCGTGTAAAAAATGACAGCTTTAACATTCAGTCCCTGGGTTTATTTAAAATGTTTTTACTTCAACACTGTTTCTAATTAATAACAGTGACTATATGACCTGATTTAAATGTATCAAATGCATAGGGATATGGATTCACATTCCTTCATAGGACATTTTGTCATTTACGGCAGCAAAGTGCAGCCTGAATTGAATGGTGCCAACTCTTCACAGGTGTTCTGCTGACAGACAGGGTATGCCACAAAGTGACCACACATTAGCTGTATAATATGCAGAGCTTATTAAACAAGCACACTAAAGCCAATAAGCACACTAAAGCAAGCATACTAATGTGAATCAGGTAAATATCTCTATATATATAGTGAATAAGTACAATAAAGCAAATCAGAGATATAGGTATATAAGTACTGAAGAAAGTTAGCAATGCATTAAATCATTACTATATAGAAAGAATAGAGATTAAGAAGAAATACATCACTGTTTACCACTGAATCATCATCCAGGCCCACACTTGCAGGTGGGAAGCCCTGTTGCAGCTGATGCCAGGAGTCTCAGGTAACTGGGAAAATTCCTATGTGGTGCTGTCGTGGTTTAAGTGTCACTCATAGGTGAGGCTTCTCTCATGGCCACAAGAGGGTCCCGCTTTTATACCCTTATCAAAACAACCAGCTTTATGCCAGATCTCTAATAATTTACTTGTGGGACCATGCAGTTTCTCATGATCTCACCATTGTCCACTCCGAGAGCGTTGGCCAGGCGCCCCAGTGTGGCCAAGTAAGAAGGTCATAGAACAGCTGCACTCCTATGTTTTCCTGTCTCTTTCTGACAAACAGTCACAATGAACATAAACATATATACTCTACCGAATACACTGTGGCAAATGACATCCTTTGTTATGTCTCTCAGTCATGAGAGGGAATCAACTCTCAGCTAGGCTCCCATCCATTAAAACAGGGAAGAGCTTACTCTAATAGAGAGAAAATCAGATACTGGACTTTAATGTCTTTTACCCTTTCTATTTATGAATTTACTTGGGGGTCTGGGTAGAGGGAATATGGTTTTGAAGCCAAATGACAGAGCAATTATAGAAGTGTGCATGTGTGTGTGCTCAGAGAGCATATGTTCATGCTCAAGTTTTCTCTCAACATTTTCCTTTCAAGTCCATTGCTGATCCCTGGAATGTAAGTCAGTCCCTGGAAGAAAACATCTAGAAAAGCATTGTGTAAAATAATACATTGAAACGTAAATTAAATTGAGTGATTTTACAGAACATGGCAGATGTGTCCTTGTAACGTAAACTGCAGTCTGATAGGAGTGCTTTTGATAAAACTTTAGCAAAAGGGCATGTTATAACATGAGGATATACGTTACCAGAATCCACAGGCTTCTCCTTGACCCATGACAAGAAACAACAGAAGAGTGTTGATAAAAGTTTTAGGTTTATTTATTCATCATTATTTCTAAAAAATACCAGCTTATGTGATACATTGAAAGAGAAGACATTTTTCTGCATACCAGAGTAATTCTCTGTCTCTACCAGTGTTCTGCTTCTAAACAGATGTTCACAGGGCAGATATGTAGTCTTAACCAGCAAATATTTTTATAATAATAATTTGAAAGCTCCAAACTAAGCAGACTAAATTGGCAGGAACAGAACTAACATTTGGCACTGAGCAGTTCACAGTTCAACTAAAAGATCTGGAGAAACCATTAAAAAAAAAAGTTGAGGGGGAGAAGCAAGCCACCCAACCTGAGCAAGCAAGAAGGCATCTAGAAGGCATCTTATTTCTCACTGTAACTTTATTGTGATGTAGATTCCTTTGGTTACAATAGGCTTCCTTAAGAGAGGCAGCTGATCTGAGACCCCCCAACAACCAGGTTGCTCTACCTTCTAACAAATAGAGGACAGATGCAAGCAAATTAAAAGACTGCAGAACATAATCCTGTATTTGGGCATGGTAAGATTTTATGTGAGGTTTAGACAGTTGACGTCATCTACCTGGACTTGTGCAAAGCGTTCAACACTGTCCCGCACGACATCCTTGTCTCTAAATTGGAGACACATCAATTTGATAGATGGACCACTCAGTGGAAAAAGAACTGGCTCGATGGCCACATGCAGAGTTGTGGTAAACGGCTCGATGTCCAGTTGGAAAAGTGTAACGAGTGGTGTCCCTCAGGGATCGGTGTTGGGACCGGTCCTGTTCAACATCTTTGTCGGTGACATGGACAGTGGGATTGAGTGCGCCCTCAGCAAGTTTGCCGATGACACCAAGCTGCGTGGTTTGGTTGATACGCTGGAGGGAAGGGATGCCATCCAGAGGGACCTTGACATGCTTGTGAGGTGGGCCGATGCCAACCTTATGAAGTTTAACCAAGCCAAATGCAAGGTCCTACACCTGGGTGGGGGCAATCCCAGGCACTGCTACAGGTTGGGCAGAGAAGAGATGCAGAGCAGCCCTGTGGAGAAGGACTTGGGGGTGTTGGCTGACGAGAAGCTTAACATGAGCTGGCAGTGTGCGCTTGCAGCCCAGAAAGCCAACCATATCCCCGGCTGCATCAAAAGAAGCGTGACCAGCAGGTCAGAGGAGGCTATCCTGCCCCTCTGCTCTCCTGAGACCTCCCTTGGAGTACTGTGTACAGTTCTGGTGTCCTCAACATAAAAAGGACATGGAGCTGTTGGTGCGAGTCCAGAGGAGGGCCACGAGGATGATAAGGGGGCTGGAGCACCTCCCATATGAAGACAGGCTGAGAGAGTTGGGGCTGTTCAGCCTGGAGAAGAGAAGGCTGTGTGGAGACCTCATAGCAGCCTTCCAGTGTCTGAAGGGGGCCTATAAGGATGCTGGGGAGGGACTCTTCCTTAGGGACTGTAGTGGTAGGACAAGGGATAATGGCTTCAAACTTAAACAGGGGAAGTTTAGATTAGATATAAGGAAGAAGGTCTTTACAGTGAGGGTGGTGAAGCACTGGAATGGGTTGCCCAGGGAGGTTGTGGATGCTCCATCCCTGGCAGTGTTCAAGGCCAGGTTGGACAGAGCCTTGGGTGACATGGTTTAGTGCGAGGTGTCCCTGCCCATGGCAGGGGGGTTGGAACTAGATGATCTTAAGGTCCTTTCCAACCCTTACGATTCTATGATTCTATGATTCTAGACCAGATAAAGTCACATGACCTATTAGGAATATTGAGCAGTTGGGTTTGTAGGTGATTTCCAAATAGGATACAAATCTTGAGATATACCAAGGGCACTTACTCTCCTCAGTGATGACTATTCAGCTCCTTTCAGTTCATACCAAGGCTGTTGTTGGCAGTATCCTTTCCCCCAGTGCTTTTTTGCCTTACCTCTTGCTCTTCTTGCCATGTACCATATTGGAACCTCTTAGTTGGCTGGAAAACATAAAAGAAACTTTTATGCCAATAGAGTAATTAGGTAGTTTATAACTCTATTCTAAAAATGACAAAAAAAAATATTGGTTTAGTTATTTTCATCCCCTTTTTTAAGGCCCAGAATAAGCTATTCAAAACTGCTTACCATGTCAGTTAACAACACCAATTACCAGAGGTATTGCTAAATTCCTCTTATCTGGTGACATCCTGTAGGTTCTATATTTAGGCATGTGGAAAAACCCTCTTGAAAGAACAGCTCAGATCCAAAGATGACAATAAATTTTTCAGTAAGGGTAGTTTCACTGACATTGCTGTCATCTGTTCTAGTATGACTGAATTACAGATATTAATTTCTATATAGTCCTTATATTCTTGTGTGTTCTGTAAAAAATGTATTTTCTATAACTAAATTACTTAGTCACCCTTAGCCTGTACAAATTTGTTTGGTATTAAGATGTTATTTTCTGAGTAATGGGGATGAACAAAAACCAAGAGCAGGTGGATGTTTATTCTGTGAACAAGTCATCTTTGCCACTGGGATGCCACAAAGCTTGGAATTAGAGATTCTGTCTAGAAAAAAAATGGGTGGAAACAAATACAAAAGATACTGGTGTGTGTGTACAAGCAAGTATTTGATGAACTGTAACTCTATGAAATTTCCATCTGATATTTGGAATCTTTTTAATTAATGAAGCTTAATTTTTCAATTTTGTCAGTATAAAAGTTTGCTGAGATACCCTAAATCTTGCTTGGGAAATACAAAAAATAAAAGACTTCAGTTAAAATGAATTTAAGATAAAGTTAAGAATAAAATCAGGCAGCTTGGGTAAGTCATTATATGAAAGGCTGGAATACTTCTAGTGTTAAAATGACAGCCAGTGTTGTACATTACTGAAGAGGAAGTAGTATGTTATGCAAAAATATGGTACTGCACAGAGTGATATCCGCAGGCAGCGCAAGTACCTGGTGACTGCAAGAGGGGCCCTCTCCTGGATCCTTATTACTGTGTAGATGGTTCCTTTCTACCATCAAAAATGGCATAACATCTGTATCATGTGGGCCTAAACGAGGCCACGGCACAGTTTTCATCAAACATTCCATATATTATAAGCTAAGGAAAGAAAAGCATATAATTGGCATTTTTCTGCAGAGCAACTGACAGTGCTTTACAACTTATTTTCAGCGTTATGTGGATACTTTTGTTTCTGGGAAGTGACAGTGCCTCGTAAAGGAGGACAGCATAAAGTAGATTAGCTCTACCAGTAGGAGTAATGCCATTATGACATTCTCTTGGACACTTTTTGTAGTGTGCAGGAAAACCTGAGTCCATTTTTTTTAAGATAAATTACAGCACAAGAGCAAAAAAAGACAAATACTCTGTCATCTTGGCATAATGCGAGGGATTTGTGACTATCCATGCGTACTGCCTATACTGTGATGTACATTTACACGAAGAAGAAATATTACTGGTCTATACTGCTGCACCATGTTCAGAATACCATAGTTAACGTAGTGTCCATTAAAGTGTCTTTGTTTCCAGTACCTTTATAACTCCGATAAAAAGTCTTTGTAAGCTTTAATAGGAGAGCAGATCAGCCCAACAGAGTTATTTTGCAAAATCTTGAAATGTCAACTTAAAAACAAAACCCTATTTTGTTATTAGGATAAAACATTCATACAAACATTAGCATGCATATATTGCTGACTCTTGCACACCTATATAGAACATTTTGTTAATTGTTGAAGAAATCAAACCTAGAATCAGAAGGCTGTTTTTCTTCATAAACCTGGACTGCATGACACATATTTTTAACTTTCCACATGCTCATGATATTTACTTAGAAGCCAACTGTGTATTGTACTTCAGACACTAAAAAGTTCTTGCAAGTATCATAATTTTGGACAGGGATATCTCTATTCATTTTTTATCTTTTCACTTTAAAGAGTTATAGTTCATTGAGGAAAAACATTGTTAGGCATGTGAATGCTCATGCTCATGAAAACTGCTGCAGCCACTTTGCCGTTGAAACGTGGGGTGGACCATTTACTTACATCAAATGGTCCAGTGCTGATGATTTCGCCAAGACCTCACAATCTTGCAGTGATATTGAACTTGGACTGTGATTGGAATGGAGGAAGGGGGGGGATTTACTTTTTCTGTCCCTGATTTCTGCTGTAAAATCTCTGTACAAGGCTGCTGCTATTTTATGTTAGGATAATTTCCCTTAAGACTTAAGTTAACAGCAGATTGTTTAGTTTTTCCCATTCCTGGGGCTGCCATTCCTTCCTGTTTTGTCCTTTTCCCTTGACTTTTAAGAAGAGATACTCTTCCTGCTTTTGTCCCATTTTTCACTTCCAGGAGGTGATAATTCTGTTGCTCGAATGGATTCCTGCTGGTTGCCAACACAACCATGTAAGTCTGAGGGGAGAAAAATGCAGTTTTGATTTAAAGCAATTTCTTGAAAACATAATAAAGTTTCTCACCAATGTCATTAAAGTTAATAATCCTTAATGTTGAAAAGTGGTGGTTAAAAGAAATGAGCAAGCACTTGAAGGTTGCACTTTTTTATTTTTGCAGATAGGGACTCACTTTGGGTTAGGTTAGGGATAGCCGCACCTAATACTGGCACAAAGGAGGCAAATGGAGAGAAGAGTTTCTGGGCCTGTCTTGGTACCCTTCAGAATTACATCTCATAAGCTTGGGTGAAGGCAAGGTGGTGCAATAGCACTAAGAATGAGAGGAAGAAATGAAATATCTGGCTTCTCTCTCCCCCTGCATTAACTAGCACTGCAAAGCACGGAAAGCTGCAACTTCCCTGAAGTGCAGAAGCTTTCTGAGCTCCTCCCAGCATAACTGCACACTTCTGGGCTTTGCTTAATTACTATTTCCATCTTATTTTTTTCTTCTGTCTTTGGCATGAAAGAGCATATGACCTAGATTCAGTCACTAGAAAGTACCTTACTCTGAGTCCTTAATGAGTGGTAAAGTGAGACCTCATTTGACTAAGGAGGGGTATTTCATTCCTCAATATTCTTTATGCCAGTATCTCAAATATTATTTTAAATATAAATTATTTTAAATGTGTATTTTCTTTAGTTTTTATTATTGCCCCTAATGTATTTTCTTAAAAAACTGCAAGTGCAAAGTTCTTTTACTTTAAAGGTTTCCATTATATATACACATATATATGTGCTTCAAATTCCTGTTTAAATATCTTAATTTTAAGCTATGTGAACTTAGGTCCTATAAGCTCACACTTTTTAGTCCATGAATCAACATCTCTGCTTTTTTAATACCTTTTCAAGTACTATATTAATATCATTTTGTAAGGTGGTAACACAATATTCTGGCTGGGCTTTGGTAGAGAATTAAATAATCCTGTTCTAACTTCACTGAACATGCATTCCCATTCTAGGCAACTGTGGGTACAAGCATGTGAAATAGGAGAGATGTGGTGGCTTTCACTGTTTTTCCCTGTCACTTCATCTTCTTTTTTAAAATCATGAGTTTACCATTCTTGCAAGGTCTTTTTTGAATTCCTCCCACTCTAAATCCATCAGATTTATCTGGTATTTGTTTACTTCAAGCCCATGTGTAGTACTTTACATATGTTGACATTAATTTCATGTGTCGTGTCAACTAAGTTAGGTAGGAGGCCCAAGTCCTAGCTGTAGTGGTTGGTTTTGTTGTTGCTTCTTTTTTTGCCTTTTTTTTTTTCCTCCTCCATGTTTGACTCTCCCTGCTATTTGTGCAATGTCAGCAAGCACAGCTAGTTTACAGTTGCTTTTTTTGACTACGCCATTTGTCCAGATTAGGTACTGTAGAGGTGTGAAGTGCAGTCTTTGTGGAACAGGACTTGCTAGAACCCCATAAGCACTGTGTATTTCATGTGTGTGCATGTGTGTGTGGGCATCCCAAGCTGTGCATCACTGTTCTAGAGCTCCCTAACCCGAAAACCTGGGTTAGCTGAATGCTAACCTGCTACTGGGCCTGGTGTCATCACTGATACAAGAAGCTTTGGGCTTAGTGCTCACAGTTTAAAAGCATTGCTTGGTCATAGAATCATAAAATGGTTAGGGCTGGAAGGGACCTTAAAGCTCATCTAGTTCCAACCCCCTGCCATGGGCAGGGACACCTTCCACTAGACCACGCTACTCAAAGCCCTGTCCAACCTGGCCTTGATACATTTGGTCAAGGCAAAAATACTTATTTTGGGAAGAAATTCAGTACTATGTTTAAAGAATATGCATTTGCACTAATAACCTTGAGCACTGTAACACTGAGCTGCCACTAATCTAACCAATGTGTCTGAAGTAGCAAGCTCCTTTGGGAGTGTGTCTGCAAGTGTGTGTATAGTGATGGATGCACACATTTGTGCAGAAATATATCCATACAAATAATTTCCCAGCAAATGTATAGTGAGACAAAGCTCCAGCACTTGAGACTTTAGCTAAAAGTATTCTGATATTCTGAGAAAATTATGCCTTCATTTGTGAAACAGTCATTTTTGGCAACAACCTCCCAAAACTGTTGGTCAGGCTGAATTGGTTGGGGTCCTGTATCTCTTAAATTCTTGCCAGTTGATAAGATTACCAGATTACTACTGCATTAATTCTCATACAGGCTGTCTGTTAGGAGAATTTATCTCTAGGGAAAGTGGTCTTTCTAACTTTTTGAGTTAGCAAATGCTCCCTGCTGATATCCATTGCTCTTTTACATGTGTGCCAGGCCCCATGGAAGTAATTAGCAGCAGGATAAATATCTGGAAGATTGTAAGGTTTACATTTTATTCAACATTTTTGAATTTCAATACCTTCCTTGTCATGAAAGCACTTCTGATAGTGAGCATACATCCTCTAATAATGACACAAATCATATTTCTATCAGCCATTTATCAGCATTCATACCATTTTGCCCCTGCAAAATATTCTGTGATTGATTTTTAAAAGCAAAAATCTGAAGCATGCAGCAATACTTAATACAGCAGAGATAAGATGAGGCAAAATGAGTGAACAATTAATATAAAAGATTTTATTTAGTTCTTCAGTTGAATTTGTATAAAAAGGCATTTATTCATGGTAATCTACTTTGCATGAAGTGCAGCTAATTAATCTGTAACTCAGTCTTCCAAGTGACACTGCTTTTGAAGAGGCAGATGGTCTAGTTTCTTAAGACTGAGATTTACCACGTTGGTCATCACAAGCCATTTTAAACAGAAATAGGCTTTATGAGACTTCACCAGGATCCACCCACATTATTCTTTCTGGTTTCTCTACAGATCCTCCTTAGATTGCCAAATTGCCTGGCAGGTCCCAGTTTCCCTGCAGGTTTCGTTGACCCTATTAAAGCTAACTGTGCTTTATTGAGATGTTTGAATGGACAGTTACAAGTCAGAGTGATTGGCCTGTTTAATTGCAGGAAGGGAGCAGAGTTTGACTATAGCATAGAGTCATGAAAAATAGAGCAAACCAAACCATGAAAAATTGCAATTTGTATTTACATCATAACAGTGTACACACAGTGTCCCAAAAGACTGCACCAAAAGTTTCTAAATTGTCTTGGGAAAACAAAAGCAGCCTTTACCTCTCAGGAGGATTTTTTTGTCATATCCTACATTTCTTGATAGGGAACACCAAACAGAACACCACATACAGCCTTGTGGGATACAAGTAAACAACCTGTATGATATACCTCCTGCTGCAATCTGTTCAGTCTCTGTGACCTGTTCATCTCTTAGTTTACATAGTAGTTCCAAGGACTCTGGGATGTACAGAGTTCTTCCCAGGCAATCAGTGTTGATTCTATTTAGCAACTTCTTAATTTAATTTTATCTTGCCTTATTTATTTTATTTACTTTCTTGTTACTTATTAAGAAATTTCAGTGAAAATGAAGCCACACATTCTTCTCTTGGGCGTTTGTCTTCTCCTGCCTGAAATGTAGTTCAGAGTTTATTAAACAACCAGAAAATTGCATGCTATCTCAAGAATTTGCTATTTGCTGTTCTCCCTGATATGCCATATGCTTTGTTATGTTGTCTTAGTAGAGGAAAGGTCTGCTGTTAATGACTGCATTAATGTTATATATTTTTTATTGGGTGATTCTCTTATGAGACAGTATGAATGTATGTTATGTTTGGTTAGTGCATAATATTCTTGGTGGGGGGAGGAATATCTACAGTCCTTTATGAACATAATGTGCTGTTTCTAATTGAGAAGTCAGTGTTTTGGTGCAAAATGCAAAACATGCCATCATTTTCTAGGGTTTTGTAGCAACAGCTTGAGTTCTGCATCTGCTTGATATTTATAGTTGCAATGTATTAGACAAACCCAATACAGAAATCATGACACAGTCTAGTTAAATGCAATATGAAAATGTTTATTTTCAACATAGTTTTGGTCATCAAACAGAAAAACACTTATAATGTATTTGCCTGTTACTAATCACAAGGAAGATGCTGAAGCACACATTTTTATAGAGAGCTTAATATTGACATAACATTGAAATCTCTTTTTTCTCATGCAAATCCTGAAAATATATACATAATTATATACATATATACAATATTTTGCATAGGCAAATGCATATTTAATACAAGTATGTTTTACCTTAAAGTATACAAAGATTCCTGTCTCTATGTAAAGTGGGGGTTTTCTGCTGGTTTGCTTTAACTGTGCCATGTTTCAGTACGTTGTGTGCTTGAGTTGGTGTTTATTTCAGTGAGAAGGCTTCTTTCAAGTGGCATTTGGGTGCAGATCTGTGGCAGGGATAAGAAAGTAGAAAATGAGATCTTCCAAAGTCATTAATGTTGCCATTTTCAAAATAACAGAAATTATGTAAAAGTGGTTTCTTTAGATTCTTTGCTTTTGTTTGAGATAGATAGTTTCATCTCTGGATAGAGGAAAACTCAAGGGACAACAGATTCAAAGCCTTGTGCTTTATGCAGAAAGTCTGCTATTGAGATATTAACAAGCCAAGAGTCATTAATTAATCTTAGTCCTATATTTTTTTCTCATGAGTTTATAATCTCTATCCCCTTCTAGTGTGTTACACCTCCTACAAAATGTTTGTATATTTTAAAAGCCAGTATCATCTTAAAATTCCAACCACCACAAATTTGAAAACCTGCCAGGATATTTTGACTCTTTTTTTCCAAGTTGAGAAATTCATAAGACACAAAATGAAATAGATACAGAACTTGGCTTAACTTTACTTGAATTTTACCAATGAAAGCTTGCAAAATACAGCCAACTTGGCTATTAAAAAGAGCCCTTGAACCAGCACTAATTATGTCAACAAGTAGTTTGTGCTCAGTCCTCACTGAGTCCTGCACTTTTATAGGATGGGAGGATGAATGTTATGTATGTAGGGAGCCAAGTGGGTGCTTCATTTGCCATTACTCCATTTAAGGGTGTGCTAACCTTGCAACAACCTAGTGACATCATCATTTTTCACCTTATTCCTTTCTCATGGGGTATGTCTTCACAATAAGCCCGAGGTGAAAAGATTTCCTCAGCAGGCAGACAGGCTGCATGACAAATGTGCTGAGTTGTCAAAGAAAATTTTAACCTGCCCTACCTAGCCATAGTCACTTTCTGTACCTAGGAGCAAAGTGATAAATGTTTTACTTCAAAAACAGGGAGGGGTGTAAGGGAGAAGGCAGGGGAAAAGAAAAAGTAGGATATGCTGCACATGATATTGTGCTAAATGGATCTGCATACCTGTTTTTCTTTCCTCCTCAGGTAAGCAATCAGTGTGCCTATCCCCTTACATCTTGATCATGGTGTTCATACAAGGGGATGCTCTTTGAAAAATCTGTGTAGTATTTCTGTGTTAAACAGACCTATGTTATACTCACCTTGGTGACACTAGGGAGCTGTGAATTTGGCTGTGCTTCTTTAGTATTTTCATTCCATGTGTATTGTGTCCTAATAATTTAGAAAATATTTTCACACAGAACTAATAGTTCATTGTAATTTTGTGAAGATTCTCTCTCACTCCAGCAGAATGCCTTATTTATCATCAGTGATTTCAAATTTCCTAATGTACATTGCATTCTATTTGGTTGTGTCCTAGACTAAAGTCATAAGTAAGGCTCACCAGGCTGTACAGTTGCTCATCCACAAAACGCTTGGTTTAAGAACAGTGATTTTAAAATATGATATAAAATTACATTTGGGGGCAGTGTAGACATAGCTATATAATTTCTGTAGCTACTTTTAGTTATGAAACAAGTAAAGATGTGATCCAAGAGTTCATATAGTGTTTTCTATAGCAAACTCAGGGACAACACACAGGTGGCAAAGCAGCGAAGGATGAAATCTTCTTCTTGCACTGTTCTGCAGTGGCAAAGTCCAGCCAGAGCTCTTCAGCTGAACCAAGTTTGCTGGTGGAAGGTATTTGTGTCTGTCCCTATGAATGTGGGAGTGATCTCTTCGATGGGAAGGGTTGTGTTATTATATGCCTGCTTGCCTTGCCATCTCCCCAGAGCAACACTCTGTCCTGGTGGGAACAAGCACCGTAATGTCACCCATTACTTCAGCGGTCATGACTAATGTGCTTATCCTGCACCGAGGCCAGTGACATGATTCATGTGTAATCTCAGCACCATGATTTCCCAACACAGAGAGAGCTGCTGTAATAACCAGGGTAATTTAAACTGGGGGGGAGGGGGGAAGCAGACGAATGGAAGAGATTTGGGATTAGGATATCAGGATGAATCTTCAGGAGATGTGTTGGAGTCAGAGAACAGGTGACATGAAGGTACACTGACCAGTCCTGGCACACGGCTCTGCACTGAGACTGCCTCTCTGTGTTTCTGTCAGTTGTAAAGTTTAGCAGACATGGCAATATGCATAAAGTGTGTGCATATGTACCTCTGTAATGTGTCTATACAACCTGCACTGTAAAAGGTACCAGAGATCCAGATGAAGAAAAATCTTCAACACTGTATAATTTGTTATGCACTGTATAGTAGACTTTTCAGATATTTTAATTGTCATGTTAAGATTTTAAATGTAAAACCACCGTGACTGAACAAACAGGCTTTTAGCTAATTTAAGTTAGAATAAAAGTGAGCATTTCAAAGCTGTATGGTGGGAATAGCTCAAAAATGAAGTGTTTTTCCCCTTAGGGATATAATCAGAATGCAGAAAAATTCCTGTAGGAAAAACATTCATAAATTAGAAAAAAATTGCTAGACAGATGCATCATATTGCCAGATATTAAGCTGGAGGTATGCTAAAAGAACTCTGGCCTTGTTTGTAAAGTTGTGAATAAATCTGTTAAAAATAATTGAATTTATATTTAACTTGAAAAACAGGGTAAGATCTTTTATTCTGCACTTATAAGTTTGAATACACTTTCAGTTGCTCTTAGTTTTCTCAAATTAAATCTTAAATTGAGCTTGTGGTTCTGTGAATTAGCACTCTAGCCTTTCAGCTCTTTTGCTGAGGTCATTCAAATCTAATGGTAGAAATGGTCACAGGGTCAAGTCTTGGTATGTAGAGTATAGAAATGGTTTAATGATGCCAGCAGATGCCTGCATTCTGCATGTTGGAGTTGTAATGCACTGGTGGGCTCTGTGAAGGCACTCAATTATCACATTATTATGTCTTCATTCTATCTATCTGAATTGTGAGGTAGGGAATAAGAATGCATTAAAATAAGGTGACCAACAAAAATAAGCAAAATCAGAGTTAATTCTCTACTGACTCCCTTTTTAACTGTCCCTGTTGTGCTTAGTCATTGTCAGGGTCCTGGGAGGTTGCATAAACTTAAATAAATAGGCTGCAGTTGGCTAGAAAAATTGAGACACATAAGAATGACTTTGAAATCCTTTGGGTTTAGCCATTATAAGTCATAACTTAAGTATTACATTTAAAGACTTTATATCTTGTTCTCTATTAATGTCATAATTCCATAAAAGGTTGAAAATATCCATGAATATGAAAATATTAATAACCAGGGAGATAATAAAGAATTGTAAAGTGCCAGGCAGGTTCTGTCATATGGACTCAACACTATTAGTATAAACAAGTGCAGATTTTGTATAAAAGTGCTATGAAAAGTGGACATGCATTACACAGTAGCCAGTTTTAATCATTTGTTGATTATAAAGATATTTAAAAACCAAGTAAGCATACAGAATTGTAAACTGCATTGGAAAGCAAAAGCTTTTAAATACAGAATTGCACTCTTAATTTTTTTACTCTTTTTTGTTTAAATTTGACCTCTATTCCACCTCCCTCTAAAACACATTGTTCCAAAAGGGCTTGTGTTTTTCCACTCGGAAACACAACATAGCCAACATCAGTAAACAGAAGGGATCCCAGGACAGCTACATTCCTAGGCTAGAAATCATATATGAAGTTTCATCCTTTCATTCATAGCAATTTCAAAAATAATTTTATACTACTTTTTAAAGCAAATAATGAAACATGACTATATGCTGGCAAGCCTTTTGTTCTGTGTAACACCAGGATGGGATATTTACTGCTGTTGTGAGTTTTATTTGTCAGCTTGCCTAGTTTATCACTGCCATCTTTCTCCTTGGTCTATACAGATAATTATAGCCAGCTGTGATGATTGTTATTAAGGGTATAGCAGTAACAGCTCTCCACAAATGTGCTATGATTTGAAGCTATTGCATTGTAAATTTATCCTGTGATAATGTGTTTAGTGGACTCAAAGGAGATGAATATGTGATACTGCGTAGCTGTAAAGTGCAATAACTTCTGAAGTCAACAAGGGCTCAATATCATGTCATATGGGACACACGGTCTGTATGATAAGTATTTCAAAAGCTACTTCCAAACTATATCTTCTTTCTTAAAAGGTCTGTGCACATCAGTATTACCCATGCTTGCTGTAGAGGGCAAAGTGTGTCTGCTGGCTGTTTGCTATGTTTGGAGCTAACAGACCATAGTAAAGGGGAATGAGAAGCTATCCTCTGGGTCTTCCGTCACTATCATTGCAAATAAATAAATAACCTAATGTTGTGGTTTAAGCCCAGCCAGCAACTCAGAACCATGCAGCTGCTCACTCACTCCCCCGCCCCCCGCCGCCTTCTTCCTCCCCCTGCTCCTGGAGGGATGGGGAGAAGAATCAAAAGAATGTAACTCCCATGGGTTGAGATAAGAGCAGTCCAGCAACTAAGGTATAATACAAAACCACTACTGCTACCACCAATGATAATAATGACAAGGGAAATAACAAGGGGAGAGAATACAATTGCTCACCACCCACCGACCGATACCCAACTCCAGCTTAGCAGTGATCTCGGCTTCCAGGTGACTCCCCCCAGTTTCTATACTGGGCATAACGTGCTGTGGTATGGAATACCCCTTTGGCTAGTTTGGGTCAGGTGTCCTGTCTCTGCTTCCTCCCGGGTTCCCATGCCCCTCCTCACTGGCAGAGCATGAGACTGAAAAGTCCTTGATAAGGGTAAACATTACTTAGCAACAACTAAAAACATTGGGATGTTATCAGCATTGTTCTCGGCCTAAATTTAAAAACACAGCACTGCACCAGCTACTAAGGAGAAAAATGACTGCTACAGCTGAACCCGAGACAGTCACATTCAGTTCCCAGTTTGCACACACTCACACAGGTCTCACTTGAGACATGGGATCTTTGAACAGCACCTGGGAAATGTCTGCTTTAAATTAAGTAGCTTTTGCTAGAGGCCAGGTTAAAGAAAAATTTCAAACTGCTGTAGTCAGCATGGAACCGCTTTGTGTTTTCCCTGCAGAGCTGAGGGTAAAGGCACGGGCAGTGCTTGTCTCTGTGTGAGAGGGAGCACTGTGCTAGTCTTGGGCACATGCGCCTCTCCTCTAGCAAAACTCTCTGGTTACATCCCCACATTGCATTTCCCCCTGAGTGCACAGAGACATCCTGGAGAGCTTTGGGCTTCGTAAGGGGCTGAAGCATCTGGTGGCTGCACAGCTTCCCATAATGTGCCTCCTCTTCCCACACAGGGACTAACTTACCAGTTCAGGTGGAGAAGATGGGGATTCATCATTAAAAACTGTTAGATATTGTCTTAGAAATAGAATAATAGAACCATAGAATAGTTAGGGTTGGAAAGGACCTTAAGTTCATCTAGTTCCAAGCCCCCTGCAACGGGCAGGGATGCTTCACCCTAGACCATGTCATCCAAGACTGTCCAACCTGGCCTTGAACACTGCCAGGGATGGAGCATCAAATATAATCGCTTCTTTGCACAACCTGTTCCAGTGCTTCACCACCCTCACAGGAAAGAACTTCTTCCTTATATCTAACCTGAACTTCCTCTGTTTAAGTTAGAACCCGTTACCCCTTGTCCTATCAGTACCTGATGAAGAGTCCCTCCCCAGCATCCTTGTAGGCCCCTTCAGATACTGGAAGGCTGCTACAATGTCTCCACGAAGTCTTCTCTTCTCCAGGCTGAACAGCTCCAACTTCCTCAGCCTGTCTTCATATGGGAGGTGCTCCAGCCCCCTTATCATCCTCATGGCCCTCCTCTGGACTTGCTCCAACAGCTCCATGTCCTTTTTATGTTGAGGACACCAGAACTGTACACAGTACTCCAAGTGGGGTCTCACGAGAGCAGAGTAGAGGGGCAGGATCACCTCCTTCGACCTGCTGGTCATGCTACTTTTGATGCAGCCCAGGATAAGGTTGGCTTTCTGGGCTGCAAGCACACACTGCTGGCTCATGTTAAGTTTCTCATTAAGCAGCACCCCCAAGTCCTTCTCCACAGGGCTGCTCTGAATCTCTTCTCTGCCCAACCTGTAGCTGTGCCTGGGATTGCCCTGATCCAGGTGTAGGACATTACACTTGGCTTGGTTGAACTTCATGAGGTTGACATTGGCCCACCTCTCAAACATGTCAAGGTCCCTCTGGATGGCATCCCTTCCCTCCAGCATATCAACCGAACCACACAGCTTGGCATCGTCAACGAACTTGCTGAGGGTGCACTCAATCCCACTGTCCATGTTGCTGACAAAGATGTTGAACAAGATTGGTCCCAACACCAATCCCTGAGGGACGCCACTTGTTACTGGTCTCCAATTGGACATTGAGCCACTGACCACAACTCTTGGCATGCGGCTACACAGCCAATTCTTTATCCACCTAGTAGTCTGCCCATCAAATTGTTGTCTCTCCAATTTAGAGACAAGGATGTCATGCGGGACAGTGTCGAACGCTTTGCACAAGTCCAGGTAGATGACATCAACTGATTTGTCCCTATCCATCGGTTCTGCAGCCCCATCATAGAAGGCCACCAAATTGGTCAAACAGGATTTCCCCTTAGCGAAGCCATGTTGGCTGTCACCAACTACCTCATTGTTTTTCATGTGCCTTAGCATGCTTTCCAGGAGAATTTGCTCCAAGATTTTGCCAGGCACAGAGGTGAGACTGACTGGTCTGTAGTTCCCTGGGTCTTCCATCTTCCCCTTCTTGAAAATGGGGGTTATATTACCCTTCTTCCAGTCATCGGGAACTTCACCTGACTGCCATGATTTTTCAAATACGATGCACAGTGGCTTAGCAACTTCATTCACCAGCTCCTTCAGGACCCGCGGATGGATTTCATCAGGTCCCATGGACTTGTGCACGTTCAGGTTCTTAAGATGGTCTCGAACCTGATCCTCTCCTACAGTGGGCCTAAGGTCTTCATTCTCACAGTCCCTGCATCTGCTTTCCAAGACTTGAGCAGCGTGGTCAGAGCATTTGCTGGTGAAGACTGAGGCAAAGAAGTCATTGAGAACCTCAGCCTTCTCCAAATCCAGGGTAGCCAGTTCTCCTGTTAGCTTCCGGAGAGAGCCCACATTATCGCCAGTCTGTCTTTTGTTTGTGACATATCTATAGAATCCCTTCGTGTTACCTTTCACGTCCCTGGCCAGACTCAATTCTAACTGGGCCTTAGCTTTCCTGACCTGATCCCTAGCTTCCCAGACAATGTCCCTGTATTCTCCCCAGGCCGCCCGTCCTTGCTTCCACCTTTTATAAGCTTCTTTTTTCCTTCTAAGTTTTCTCAGCAGTTCCTTATCCATCCATGGAGGCCTCCTGGCCTTCCTGCCCCATTTCCTTCTAGCCGGGATGCAACACTCCCGAGCTTGGAGCAGGTGATCCTTGAATATATCAACCAGCAGTCTTGGGCCCCCCGCTGTCCATGTCACCAATAAAGATGTTGAACAGGATTGGTCCCAACACTGACCCCTGAGGGACACCACCCATTACCTATCTTCAGCTGGACATTTCCGTCTCCACTTAGACATAAAATAGAATAACAGAAAATAGAATATCAATATAAAACATGTACATTTTTCACAGAAACAAAGTGATGGGTTCCTTCTAGTTGGGATGCAACACTCCTGATCTTGGAGCAGGTGATCTTTGACTATCAACCAGTAGTCTTGGGCCCCCCTGCCCTCTAGGGCTTTATCCCATGTGACCTTACTAAGCAGGTTCCTGAAGAGGCCAAAGTCTGCTTTCTTGAAGTCCAGGGCAGCGAGCTTGCTGCATGCTCTTCTCACTGTCCTGAGGATCTTCAAATTGACCATCTCATGATCAGTACAGCCAAGGTTTCTCCAGAACATCACATTTCCAACCAGTCCCTCCCTGTTGGCAAGCACGAGGTCAAGCATGGCACTTCTCCTTGTTGGCTCCTCTATTACTTGAAAGAGGAAGTTGTCTTCCACACAATCAAGGAACCTCCTGGATTGCTTGTGCCGGGCCGTACCATCCCTCCAACAGATATCAGGATGGTTGAAGTCCCCCATGAGGACAAGGGCCTGCGAGCATGAGGCTGCTCCTATCTGTCTATAGAGTGCTTCATCCACAGAGTCCTCCTGATCAGGCGGTCTGTAACAGATCCCCACAGTAATGACCCCCATTGCTGTTCTCCCTTTGATCCTGACCCACAAGCTCTCTGTTGACTGATCACCTATCCCCAGACTTCGATACTCTCCAGCCTATCACTGACATAAATAGCAACTCCCCCTCCCTGTCTGCCTGGCCTGTCTTTTCTAAAGAGCCTATAAGCTTCCATTCCAACACTCCAGTCATAGGAGCCATCCCACCACGTTTCTGTGATGCCAATGATATCATATCCCTGTAGCCATGTACACATCTCTAATTCCTCTTGTTTATTCCCCATACTATGGGTGTTTCTATAGAGGCATCTGAGCCAAGCTCCAAATGAAGCCGACTCAATGGCTGGAGCAGCTGAAATAGCTCTGCATCACTCCAAGCATTTATTACAGGCGCTGGCAACTGACTGGGAGTGTTGGGATGGATTGATGCCCCCCTCCCTCAACACATCTAGTTTAAAGCTGCCTTGACCAGCCTGGCAAGCCTCCTACCAAAGCAGTTCCCCTTCTTTGTCAGACCAGCTCCACCAGCCTCCAGTAGACTTGGCTTCCCAAACTGAGTCCCATGTTCTAAATAACTAAATCCCTGATTATAACACTACTGTTCTAACCATTTATTAACCTGCCAAATCTGCCTGGCCTTTTTAAGGTCCTCCCCTTTAACCTGGAGGATTGATGAAAAAAACTATATCTGAGCCCCAGAGCCCCTAACCACCTCTCCCAGGGCTCTGGAGTCCTTCTTAATGTTCTCCAGGCTACTGCTATCTATATTGCTAGCACCCACATGGACCACTAGAAGGGGGTAATAGCAGGACTTACTAGTCCAGGCAGCCTCTCAGCAACATCCCTCATCTGGGCCCCTGGTAGGCAACACACCTCCCTCAGGACTGGGTCAGGCCGACAGATGGGTGCCTCTGTGCCTTTCAAAGTAGAGTCACCTACTACTGTGACCCACTGCTTTTTCCTGGAGGCACTAGTAGTGATCCTCTTTACAGGTGGATCAGCAGGATGTTCATTTAGCAAGGTGTGCATTTCCTCTTTAGCCCCCTGCAGAGCCACAAAGCAGTTCTGGGTGGGGACATCAGATTTTGGATGAAGCCCCTTGCTTTTAATTGTCCTCTTCCTCTTTTTTTTTTTTTTTTTTTTAATGTTACTAGTTCCCAGCTTCTTGGATTAATGCCCTCCTTTTCCATATGTGCTATGGTGGACGCTTGTGGCCCCTGCACAATTTGGGCCTTGGGCAAGCTAGTCCAGCTTTCTCTCAGCTTCCCTGTCATCTTTTAGCTTACTGACATTCTCCCACAGCTCGGCCACCTGCTGTAGGAGCACCTCCACCAGGGAGCACCGAGTGCAGCCCTGCCCCTTTTGTACCTTTGCCTCAAGAGACAAGTTGAGGCACTTTTTACACTCTGAGGTCTGCGCTGCAGCCTCCCCTCTCATCAGCTCTGAGTGCCTACGCTGGCCACCGCCGGGGCAGCCAGAGCAGAGCTCCCAGACCGCGTCCTGGTCCTGAAGCGAATGCTCACTATCCCGCTCTCCTGCCCGCGCAAACTGCCGTGCCATGCCCTAATCCTCGCGCTCCTAGTCCTTCACGCTCCCTGGGGCATATTTTACCCACTCAGGGCGGTACTGTCCCTCCTGGCACCGCCCCCTGTGAGTCAGCTGCTCGCGTGAGCTGAGCTGCCGGCTCCTAGACAAGTCCTGTTGAGGACTTGAGGCTCCCTCGGTGGCTCTTGCCACTCAGAATTGAGGCTCCTGGACGCTGTGCTTTCCCCCGTTCCGGTGTTGAAGGCGTCCTCTCCAGCTACTCACCTCGGCAATTGACCGTTAGTGGCCGATAATGACCGGTTTGAATCTGCCACCGTCCCTCCTGGCACCGCCCCCTGTGAGTCAGCTGCTCGCGTCATCTGAGATGCCGGCTCCTAGACAAGTCCTGTTGAGGACTTGAGGCTCTCGCGGTGGCTATTGCCGCTCAGAATTGAAGCTCCTGGACGCTGTGCTTTCCCCCGTTCCGGTGTTGAAGGCGTCCTCTCTGGAGCTACTCACCTCGGCAATATATATAATATATAGATTATAATGAGTAAACATTCAAAATATCTCTGTTGCACCATTCAAAACCTCTGCAAATAGAAAGATCAATTTTCCTTTTTTCTAACACTTTCCCCATCCCTGATCTGTATTTATTCATGGCATACACCAAAAGCCTTTCACTGGTAATAAAAAGCTTCACTGACACGCAATTTTTACAGCTGTAACAAACAAAAAAGCCCAAAATTCCAGTGTCCATTTATTTAATAAATTCCCAAAAGTGTAATTTTTGAGTTCTTATACATAAATCTGTGTTCTTAAACACAGATTTAAAACAAAGGCATAATTTATGTAGCATGGTACTAATCTTCATCCCTGCAGCAGCACTATTAAATAGAGATACTTCATAGCAGCAATAACAGAGTATTTTGGAAACAAAGTAAAAAACAAGAGGAAACTGGAAGAGAAAAGGTGGTCAAGAAGAGTGACTTTCTTTTTAAATTATTTCTACTGTGTGCACATGTCAGTGTGGTGTTGCCAGCTTCCCACAGTAAGCAAGCAAAAGCCAAAAAGTAAGAGCAAACACCGTCTCCCAGTTCCAGGCTTCATCACTGAACTTCCTGGCTTCTGTGAGTTTATGTCAGTACCTCAATAGTAATTCTGATTTATATAAGCTAAAATCTTATGGTTTAATAATGCCTTCAAATGTAGGATTTTTACAATAATCATGTCACTATAAGTATCCCTATATTTTCTAGAATGGGTAAGTTCTTTTTGCATCTTAAAATATACACGGGAATGTGGTGTTCTCTAAAAACATACTGTCTTAAATTGTGCCATATTAACCTAGAAAATGCTTACAAGGTTACTCAAAAATCTTTTTTCAACACGGCAGAAGGAATGGTCATTAGCAAAAGAAGTGATCAAATTTCCATTTAAATCTCACATATGGACGTCCTTCCAGTGCACACTGAGATTACACCTGATTTCAGCAAAAGATGCATTGAACTTGCATGGCATCCTCTCTGATGTTAATGAGACTGCAATTATTATATTTTCTTTCTGCTACTTGGAAGAAGTAAAATCATGTGTATCCCAGCTGGTACAAAACACTAAACCATAGATAACAAATATATACCAAGGAAGAGGACAGAAGGAATTTTTTTAACTCATATATGACTGGGCATTGTGGTGTTTTTCTGCAGGAAGAATTGTTATGCTGCTCGTAACAAATCAACAGTCTTCTAAACACATCAGCACATTCCAGACTGTTTTACTTTTATACTCCTCCTCTAACAAAATCTAAACCAAGCAAGAACTTATTTCGTTTCACTGCTTCAGTAGCAAAACGGACCAGGAGCTTTACCAGTCACATCAGTGTCTAGTTCCTCTCGCACATGAGGTTTATATTTGTCAGTGTCAGTGTCCTTAGAAGAAGAGTGAACACAGCATTCAGAATCATTAGTCATCTTTCATGCTCTGGAGGTCCTTCTCGACCAATTTAGTAAAGAACAATGCTGCGCAAAAGAGACAGGATGGCTGCTAATGACAGGCAACAGTTTGATATATTATGCCACCTTAAAAAAGTTTCAGTAACTGAAGGTGTTCTCACATTAATTCTTTGCATCAATTATTGACAGAGAATTTAATTTAAAGGCAACTAGTCAGTAACCTAGGGGTACTGTTTTAAATAATTTATAATTGCTGCATGGGTATAATTATATTGCTATTGATTAAGATCCAGTCACTTCTACCAGTCCAGCATGTCTTATGCTAATTAATTTTAGTGATATCACCATTTAACTCTGTATTCCCTCATAACAGGAACTCATTATTAAAAAACAATTTAATCAGAAGCAGTCTTTTAAAGTTTATTTGATTAGTACTTGCTAGGTGTTGTAGTTTTAGCCCAGCCGGTAACTCAGAACCACACAGCCACTTGCTCACTCCCCCGCTTCTTCCCCCCCTGCTCCCAGTGAGATGGGGAGGAGAATCAAAAGAATGTAAACCCCATGGACTGAGATAAGAATAGTCCAATAACTAAAGTATAATATAAAACTACTACTACAACTACTAATAATAATAATGCTAAGGGAAATAACAAGGGGAGAAAATATAAAACTAAAAAGGGAAGGGAAAAAAAAACAGTAAAAACAAGTGATGCACAATACAATTGCTCACCACCCACTGAACGATACCCAGCCTGACCCGAGCAGTTAGCTGGGCCTTCCGGGTGACTCCCCTCAGTTCATATACTAGGCATGACATGCTGTGGTATGGAATACCCCTTTGGATAGTTTGGGTCAGGTGTCCTGTCTCTGCTTCCTCCCAGATTCTTGTGCCCCGCTGGCAGAGCATGAGAGACTGAAAAGTCCTTCATCAGAATAAGCATTACTTAGCAACAACTAAAAACATCAGGGTGTTATAAGCATTGTTCTCAGGCTAAAGTTGAAAACACAGCACTGCACCAGCTACTAAGGAGAAAAATACTGTTACAGCTGAACCCAGGACAGTATCCACCCCTTATTCCATACCATTCACATCATGCTCAGGTCCCACATTTTTCAATATACCATCGCTTCTTTTCTCTTTATATATATCTATACACACACATACACACACACGCACACAAAGAGACAGATATCTTTCCTTAGTCCATGGACCATCCATATAAAGTTCGCTGAGTTCATTCAGTCCATGACGTCAGGCTCCATCTGTTGTAACAGTCTGTCAGGGCAGGAGAGACGGTGTGTAGAGTTGGATTGTTGCATGCTGACGACACCGCCGAACTCATCTGGTCACTGCTCAGCTCGTCTGGTTTCATCAAAGTTCATTCTTTGTTGGGGTGATGATCAGAGGGAAGTCACGTTCAGTCGATGGTGACCTGAGAACAGTTCTGGAGGACTCCCACTGCTGCTGCCAGCTTTTCCCATGACTTTATTCTCTGCTGATGATCACGACAGCACATATCTTCTTTTCAAAGCCCTAAGTGGCAGAGATGGGCATTTAGCTGATGGGCTATAAAAGTGTTATATAGCAGGCAATAGCATATAGTTGAGTTCATTGGCTGTTTTCCCCAAAAATTAAAACCCCTTGAGGTACACATCGGACTTCCCCATCTTCCTTCCCACATTACCCACCAAGTATATCCAAGTTCCTGAGTGAAAGCAAACCCACGAGTGGGTTTGCCTTTACCTGAAGCAGCAATAACCCAGAATGTCTTCCCCAACAAATACTTCATGTGCACCACAGGAACTTTATCCCCCTTGTCCTGGGTTCAGCTATAGCAGTCATTTTTCTCCTTCTTAGTAGCTGGTGCAGTGCTGTGTTTTTTAACTTTCAGCCTGGGAACAACGCTGATAACACTGATGTTTTTAGTTGTTGCTAAGTAATGTTTATTCCAACCAAGGACTTTCTCAGTCTCATGCTTTGCCAGGGAGGAGGGGAAGCCGGGAGGAAACAGAGACAGGACACCCGACCCAAACTGGCCAAAGGGGTATTCCATACCACAGCACATCATGCCCAGTATATAAACCAGGGGGAGTTACCCGGAAGGCCCAGATCACTGCTCGGGTCGGGCTGGGTATCGGTCGGCGGGTGGTGAGCAATTGTATCCTCTCCCCTTGTTATTTCACTAATCATTATTGTCATTGGTGGTAGCAGTAGTGGTTTTGTATTATACCTTAGTTGCAGGACTGCTCTTATCTCAACCCGTGGGAGTTGTTACATTCTTCTGATTCTCCTCCCCATCCCTCCGGGAGCTGGGGGAGGAAGAAGGGGGGGAGTGAGCGAGCAGTTGCGTGGTTCTGAGTTACCAGCTGGGCTCAAAGCATGACACTTCTTTGTGGTGCCCAACGTGGGGCACAAAGGGTTGAGATAACGACAGATCTGACCAGAGTGTGTCTAATCGTATCTGTGATAAGCAGTCATTGTTACTACTCATCACAATGATGATTATTTGGCTCTCAGAGTTGTTGCGCTTGATCTCAGAGTTTCAGCATGTTGTACCTTACTTACAGCCACTATTTGCTGTTTTAGCGTTTATCGGCTGGGGGGCCTGGGCTAAGGTTCTTGTTTCACAGTACTTCATGGTAATGACTTCTAATACAATAGACTCATTGATCATGAAACTGGTCTGGCTTGCGTTCCCAGTGTGGTCATCACCTCTATACATTGGGAGGTATATAATGAAATATTTTAGCAATTGCATACCTTCTTTTTCTCTTCGGGGGGTTGACTTACGAAGGAGGCATTCTCTTTCACCCCCTGTTCCCTCACCAGCCTATTTGCAACAGCAGTTGAGAGTTCTGAAGGTTTTATATGGCCTTTGAATACCCTTGAAACCTGCCTGCTGATTGTGCTGGGGATCAGCATGTTGGCAAACATACAGGGTGTGTTTTACCCATGGCCATCCCGCCCTGGGAACACCCTATTTCATCTGATCGCGAAAGTTAAGCAGTGTTGGGTTTGGTTCTGGTCTAGGATTAGACGACGATATAGGAGGACCACCAAGAGATTTTCCCTGAGGCTGGACAGTCATGAGTGGCAGGGTGTGTGGGATAGTATGGGCAAGTATCTAGACCAGTGGGCCCCTCCAGTGCTTTGGAACTTCGCCACTGAACAAGTGCAACATCCGGAAAAACTAGTAAAACACTTAAACGAGGTGTGCTGTCGTCCTGGTTATACCAGAGAGGGACAACTCGCTGCAACATGCTAGGGCTTGGCCTACGCCTACAGAGCCCTGCTCAACACTATCCAGCACCTTCAATGGGAAAAAAAATGTCTCTGGATCTGATGGCAAAGCAACAGACAATGCAGCTATGCCAACTACAAGCACACCAGCTACTCAGACCCTGACCACAACAGACAACACAGCTACTCCAAGTACAGCAGCTACACCAACCCCAGTGACAAGCACAGTAGCTACTCAAACCCCCACAGCAACAGTCAACCTGGCTACTCCAAGCACCGCAGCTACACCAAACCCAGTGACAAGCACAGTAGCTACTCAAACCCCAACAGCAACAGTCAACCTGGCTACTCCAAGCACCGCAGCTACACCAACCCCAGTGACAAGCACAGTAGCTACTCAAACCCCAACAGCAACAGTCAACCTGGCTACTCCAAGCACCGCAGCTATACCAACCCCAGTGACAAGCACAGTAGCTACTCAAACCCCCACAGCAACAGTCAACCTGGCTACTCCAAGCACCGCAGCTACACCAAACCCAGTGACAAGCACAGTAGCTACTCAAACCCCAACAGCAACAGTCAACCTGGCTACTCCAAGCACCGCAGCTACACCAACCCCAGTGACAAGCACAGTAGCTACTCAAATGCCAACAGCAACAGTCAACCTGGCTACTCCAAGCACCGCAGCTATACCAACCCCAGTGACAAGCACAGTAGCTACTCAAACCCCAACAGCAACAGACAATGCAGCTGTTGGTGTTACTCAACTCCCAAGCACAACAGCTGCACCAACCCCAGCAATAGACATTGCAACCACTCCAATCCTAGTGGCAGACACTGCAGCCACTCCAACCACAGTGACAAGCACTGCAGCTAAACCAAATGTCCAGTTTGTGACAATGTCTGTTCCCCTGTAAGCAAAAGCAAACAAGAGGCACAAAGAGCAACCCGCGAAGTGAAGAAAGATGAAGACCCAATGCCATAACTACACAGAACAGCATCTGAACAGGAGGTATTACTACGTGGATCAGAGGAAGAGGAAGAAGAAGAAGAGGTCACTTCTCGACCCCGGACCTCAACCGAGCTGCAAAATATGCGAAAAGATTTCACCCGTCTTCCAGGGGAGCACACTGTCACCTGGTTGCTCCGATGCTGGGACAATGGGGCCGACGGTCACGAACTAGAAGGTAGGGAAGCCAAGCAGCTGGGATCACTTGCTAAGGAAGGAGGAATTGACAAAGCGATTGCAAGAGAGAAGCGAGCCCTCAGTCTTTGGAGGCAGCCCCTGGCAGCTGTGAAGGAAAGGTTTCCCTACAAAGACGATATTACAAGTCGCTCAGCCAACTGGACCACGATAGAGAAAGGCATCCAGTCCCTGAGGGAATCAGCCATTCTAGAGATGATCTATCGTAGGCCGGATGCCAGGAACACATCCGTAGATCCAGATGAAGTCGAATGTACACGACCCATGTGGCGGAAAATTACACGGAGTGCACCATCATCATATGCCCACGCATTGGCATCAATGACCTGGAATGACGGAATATCACCAACAGTGGATTGCCTGATTCGTCAACTCCGAGAGTTCGAAGACAATCTCACCCCTTCCATCATTTCAGCTGTGGAAAAACTGTCCCAGGAGTTCAAACAATTGAGAGACGATTTATCCGATCTATCCTCTCCCCACGCGTACCAACCCATGTCTCAGCTATTAACAGAAGGTGCCCTACTGCTCGAGAAAGAAAAAATAGGAGGTGCACGCCACGGGCCACCCTATGGTTTTACCTGCGGGATCACGGAGAAGACATGAGAAAGTGGGATGGAAAACCTACTTCAGCTCTGGAGCAATGGGTGCGTGAACTGAAGAGGAGAACAATGGTCAAGGATGATCCTCCCAGGAAAGCTGCTGCTCCACTCTCTGGTGAGCAGTTTCCCAGATGGAGTGGAAGAGCTGATTTTACTCCAGCTCCTGTGATAAGGAATACTAATCCCTTTCTACAAGACATAAGTGGAGAATTTTATGATCACTATTAGAGGGGCCATGCCTCCAGGCAGCTGGAGGAGAGTGATAATCGGGTTTACTGGACTGTGTGGATCAGATGGCCTGGCACATCAGTCCCACAGAAGTATAAGGCTCTATTACATACCGGTGCACAGTGTAACCTGATGCCATCAAGGTATCAAGGGGTGAAACCCATTTATATTTCTGGAGTGACAGGAGGATCCCAGGAGTTGACTGTACTGGAAGCTGAAATCAGCCTGACTGGGAGGAAGTGGCAAAAGCACCCCATTGTGACTGGTCCAGGGGCTCCATGCATCCTTCTAATAGACTATCTCAGGAGAGGGTACTTCAAAGACCCAAAAAGGTATAGATGGGCTTTTGTTATTGCTGCCTTGGAAACAGAGGAAATGAAGCAGCTGTCCACCTTGCCCGGTCTCTCAGAGGATCCTTCTGTTGTGGGGTTGCTGAAGGTCGAAGAGCAACAAGTGCCAATTGCGAAGACAACAGTGCACCGGCGGCAATATCTCACCAACCGAGACTCCTTGATTCCCATCCATAAGCTGATCTGTACACTGGAGAGCCAAGGAGTGATCAGCAGGACCCGCTCACCCTTTAATAGCCCCATATGGCCACTGCAAAAGTCTAATGGAGAGTGGAGACTAACAGTAGACTATCGTGGCCTGAATGAAGTCACACCACCATTGAGCGCTGCCGTACTGGACATGCTAGAACTTCACTATGAACTGGAGTCAAAGGCAGCCAAGTGGGATGCCACAACTGATATTGCCAATGCATTTTTCTCAATCCCTTTGGCAGCAGAATGCAGGCCACAGTTTGCTTTCACTTGGAGGGGCGTCCAGTACACTTGGAACCGACTGCCCCAGGGGTGGAAACACAGCCCTACCATCTGCCATGGATTGATCCAGACTGCATTGGAACAGGGGCAAGCTCCAGAACACCTGCAATACATTGATGACATCATTGTGTGGGGTGATACAGCAGAAGAAGTTTTTGAGAAAGGGAGAAAGATAATCCAAATCCTGCTGAAATCCGGTTTTGCCATAAAACGGAATAAGGTCAAGGGACCTGCACAGGAGATTCAATTTTTGAGAATAAAATGGCAAGATGGACGTCGCCAGATCCCCACAGACGTGATCAACACAATAACAGCAATGTCTCCACCAACTAACAAGAAAGAAACACAAGCTTTCTTAGGTGTTGTAGGGTTCTGGAGAATGCACATCCCAAATTACAGTCTGATTGTAAGCCCTCTCTACCACGTGACCTGGAAGAAGAATGATTTCAAATGGGGCCCTGAGCAACAACAAGCCTTTGAACAAATTAAATGAGAAATAGTTCATGCAGTAGCCCTTGGACCAGTCCGGGCCGGGCCAGATGTGAAAAATGTGCTTTATACCGCAGCTGGGGAGAATGGTCCTACCTGGAGCCTCTGGCAGAAAGCCCCAGGGGAGACTCGAGGTCGACCCCTTGGCTTTTGGACTCGGGGATATAAAGGATCCGAGGCCAGCTATACTCCCACTGAAAAAGAGATACTGGCAGCCTATGAAGGGGTTCGAGCTGCCTCAGAAGTGATTGGAACTGAAGCGCAGCTCCTCCTGGCACCCCGGTTGCCTGTGCTGGGCTGGATGTTCAAAGGCAGGGTCTCCTCTACACATCATGCAACTGATGCTACATGGAGTAAGTGGGCCGCACTAATTACACAACGAGCTCGAATAGGAAATCCCAGTCGTCCAGGAATTCTAGAAGTCATCATGGACTGGCCAGAGGGCAAAGATTTTGGGATGTCACCAGAAGAGGAGGTGACGTGTGCTGAAGAGGCCCCACCATATAATGAACTGTCAGAGAGCGAAAAGCAATATGCCTTGTTTGCTGATGTGTCCTGCCCTATTGTGGGAAAGCATTGGAGATGGAAGGCAGCTGTGTGGAGTCCCCTGGGACAAGTTGCAGAAACTGCTGAAGGAGAGGGTGAATTGAGTCAGTTTGCAGAGGTGAAAGCCATCCAGCTGGCCTTGGACATTGCTGAACAAGAAAAATGGCCAGTACTTTATCTCTATACTGACTCATGGATGGTGGTAAATGCCCTGTGGGGGTGGTTTCAGCAATGGAAGCAGAGCAACTGGCAATGCAGAAGTAAACCCATCTGGGCTGCTGCATTGTGGCAAGATATCGCTGCTCGGGTGCAAAACCCGGTGGTGAAGGTACACCACGTGGATGCTCATGTACCCAAGAGTCGGGCCACTGAGGAACACCAGAATAACCAGCAAGTGGATAAAGCTGCTAAGATTGAAGTGGCTCAGATGGACTTAGATTGGCAACATAAAGGTGAATTATTTTTAGCCAGGTGGGCCCATGACACCTCAGGCCATCAAGGCAGAGATGCAACATATAGATGGGCTCATGATCGAGGGGTGGACTTAACGATGGACCCTATTGCCCAGGTTATTCACGAATGTGAAACGTGGTGCAGTTAAGCAAGCCAAGTGGTTGAAACCTCTCTGGTATGGAGGACGATGGCTGAAGTACAAGTATGGGGAGGCCTGGCAGACTGACTATATCACACTCCCACCGACCCGCCAAGGCAAGCGCTATGTGCTTACCATGGTGGAAGCAACCACTGGATGGCTGGAAACATACGCTGTGCCCCACGCCACTGCCCGGAACACTATCCTGGGCCTTGAGAAACAAGTTTTGTGGCGACACGGCACCCCAGAGAGAATTGAGTCAGATAGTGGGACTCATTTCCGGAACAACCTTATAGACACTTGGGCCAAAGAGCATGGCATTGAGTGGGTGTATCACATCCCCTACCATGCACCAGCCTCTGGGAAAGTCGAATGGTACAATGGGCTGTTAACAACTACACTGAGAGCAATGGGTGGTGGGACTTTCAAACACTGGGATACACATTTGGCAAAAGCCACCTGGTTGGTCAACAGTAGGGGATCTGCCAACAGGGCTGGCCCAGCCCAATCAGAACTTTTACTTGCTGTGGAGGGGGATAAAGTTCCTGTGGTGCACATGAAGAATTTGTTGGGGAAGACAGTCTGGGTTATTCCTGCTTCAGGTAAAGGTCAACCCACTCGTGGGGTTGCTTTTGCTCAGGGACTTGGATATACTTGGTGGGTAATGCGGGAAGATGGGGAAGTCCGATGTGTACCTCAAGGGGATTTGATTATGAGGGAAAACAGCCAATGAACTCAATTGTATGCTGTTGCCTGCTCTATAACACTCTTGTAGCCCACCAGCTAGATATCTTCAGGTCACCAGCAATTGACCCTGACTTCTCTCTGATCATCACCCCAACAAAGAACGAATTTTGAGGAAACCAGACGAGCTCAGCAGTGACTAGACGAGTTTGGCAGTGTCATCAGCAGGCAACAACCCAACACTGCACTCCGTCCCTCCTGCCCTGAAAGACTATTACAAGAGATGGAGCCTGACATCATGGACTGGATGAGTTCAGCAATTTTATAGGGATTGGTCCATGGACTAGGGAATGATATCTTTCTCTGTGTGTGGGTGTGGGTGTATATTTATGTGTATATATGGGACAGGGGTGTTGGTGTGTTGAGAGATGTGGGATCTGAGCATGACGTGAATGGTATGGAATAAGGGGTGGATACTGTCCTGGGTTCAGCTATAGCCGTCGTTTTTCTCCTTCTTAGTAGCTGATGCAGTGCTGTGGTTTTTAACTTTCAGCCTGGGAACAGTGCTAATAACACTGATGTTTTTAGTTGTTGCTAAGTAATGTTTATTCCAACCAAGGACTTTCTCAGTCTCATGCTTTGCCAGGGAGGAGGGGAAGCCGGGAGGAAACAGAGACAGGACACCTGACCCAAACTGGCCAAAGGGGTATTCCATACCACAGCACATCATGCCCAGTATATAAACCAGGGGGAGTTACCCGGAAGGCCCAGATCTCTGCTCGGGTCGGTCTGGGTATCGGTTGGTGGGTGGTGAGCAATTGTATCCTCTCCCCTTGTTATTTCACTAATCATTATTATCACTGGTGGTAGCAGTAGTGGTTTTGTATTATACCTTAGTTGCGGGACTGCTCTTATCTCAACCCGTGGGAGTTGTTACATTCTTCTGATTCTCCTCCCCATCCCTCTGGGAGCAGGGGGGGGAAGAAGGGAGGGAGTGAGCGAGCGGCTGTGTGGTTCTGAGTTACCGGCTGGGCTCAAACCACTACACCCCTCTACAGTATGTAAAAGTTCTGATCGGGCTGGACCAGCCCTGTTGGCAGATCCCCTGCACCAGCTGCTAAGGAGAAAAATAACTGTTACAGCTGAACCCAGGACACTAGGCCATTGAAAAATTAAAAGAAATTTAATACAAGGGTAGAAGTCCACCATGGACAGGAATAAACTGGAACACAAGGAGGAGGTAATAAAAAAAGTGCTAAAGGGAGCTTAGACCTGATCTTTTGGAGTCTTTCCATCGAGATTATGGTGCTGGATGGGAGCGTGGGCAGACAAGACATCATATATATACACAATATCACCAAGGACGCAAGTCAGGGACTAAGAAGACGACGAGTATTATCATATCTACTGAAGTCTAAACATTTAGCCTATAAGTAAAAGCACAAACCATGTGATTTGAACTTTACACATGCTAGGAACAAACATCCACAAACTAATGCCACAAAGGACATGCAATCTTTGTCCCTGAAGACACCATTATGTAAATTAAATTGAATCTAGTCCACTTTGAGGTTTGCAATCAAATGGGTATTTTTAATAGCAATAAAAATTGAGCTTTACCCAGAGAATCCAAATCAAGCTGCTTTCAAAGAACAAAAGGAAAATGCTGAAACATATATGCTTTTAAGATAACTCAATGAATGTAAAGCTGTTAGCAAAACCGGTACATTCAAATTTACTCTGAGAAATAAACTGTATGGAAGAATAAACTGATCTGACATTTGTATTCTCTTAGAATAAAGAAACAAGAAGTTTGGGGACAGCACAAAACACCTGGGTACAGAGGGAGCATCAATCCAGGAGGCACTGGATGCACTCTCCACACCCACTGCAACCAGCACTCACTTCACATGTCTGGGGAAAACCCAAACAAAAATACCAACAAGGACTGCCTATGATTTATTCTTTTCACATGGCAGGGAACAGTGATACAGGAGGGTAAGTGGCTGTTGTCTGTTAGACCTATGATTTTCATACATAAAGTCTTCAATAAAAACCTACTATTATGCAGAAGTACTAAACAAATGGAATATATGATTAAAAATAAAGGAGACACCAAAACAATAAATAAGCAAGTGTGCATTTGTTTTTAATAAGAAAATTGATGCCCCCTGCATCAACCTCATTGCTAATGTACCTTGAATAATGGTGTCGTGGTTTGAGCCCAGCCAGTAACTCGGAACCACGCAGCAGCTCTCTCACTCCCTGCCTTCTTCCTCCCCCCACTCCTGGAGGGATGGGGAGGAGAATTGGAAGAATGTAACTCCCACGGGTTGAGATAAGAACAGTCCAGTAACTAAGATATAATACAAAACCACTATTACTACCACCGATAATAATAATGATAAGGGAAATAACAAGGGGAGAGGATACAATTGCTCACCACCCGCCGACTGATATCCAGCTCGACCCGATCAGCGATCTGGGCCTTCCAGGTAACTCCCCTCGGTTTATATACTGGGCATGATGTGCCAGAGTATGAAATACCCCTTTGGCTAGTTTGGGTCAGGTGTCCGTCTCTGCTTCCTCCCGGCTTCCCCTCCTCCCTGGCAGAGCATGAGACTGAGAAAGTCCTTGGTCGGAGTAAACATTACTTAGCAAGACCTAAAAACATCGGTGTTATCAGCGTTGTTCCCAGGCTGAAAGTTAAAAAACACAGCACTGCACCAGCTACTAAGAAGGAGAAAAATGACTGCTATAGATGAACCCAGGACAAATGGCTTTGTTAAAAAAATTGCAACTGCAAAATGTTGTGTTTGACAGTCACACCTGGTAGTATGAGACTATATTTCAAACAGTTTGGGGAAAAAAAAATACACTATTAAATTTACTGAATACCTTAGCTAGGGTTAAGTGTTTTATTCAGGCATTGGCATTTTTAAGGAGTTCACCTTTTAAAAGGAGCAGGTTTTTTGTTGTAAAGGGCACTGACACTACAAGAAAGTTCATTTCACAAAGGTGATTCATTAAGAAATAAAATATTCATGGCTGACAGCTTGAAGGATCACCATGCATTTTTATTCTAATGCACCTGTCCTCTTTGTCAAGTCCAATATGGGATGTCATGTCGCCAAAGTTTTATTTAGGAATTGTTTGTCAGAGTGATCTTTCTAACGTGAATGAAAAATTCATTCCCTCATTAAGAAGTTTTTCCATGAAATGTCTAAGATTTTCAATGGACACCAGGACATGAACCAATTACTGTTAAACACTTAAAGAGACAGTGTCCTAGCTCACTCAGCAAAACCCTTATTTCACAAGTATGTGGAGAGAACTGAATAATATCTATCAGGAAAACATAAATGAAATATCAGTTTTATTTTGGTTTATGTGCTACTTCCTTCTTTCCACTTTCTTTATTTTCTCTTCTCTTTTTTTTTTTTTTCAGTGACAAATGGAAAACCATGAAGTTTGAGAGGTCTTAGTCAAATGCAAATGCTGGATGCTGAGTATTTCTATATGACTTGAAGGAGAAAAATGTGGCATAAATTTATAGAGACCCATACTAATCAGGCAAAGGGATACATATATGCAAAGCTGACAACAACACTTGTGTTCCTTTATTTATTTGCTGAAGTCCTTTTCATTTCTTTTTTGTCTTTTCATGAAAGTTTACCTGTGCCAACTAAGAGAGCACCTGCCTCAAGCCCTGAACCTGGAGGATCATAGGACTGGCACACTTACTTACTTTCTAAGGTGTAATTTTTCTTTGAATCTCAAAGGACTCCTGAAGTAAGTTGAAAAGCTGACTGCATTAATTTACGTAATGATCTATGTTTCGTACACTTGATTTTTCCGATGAAAGGAATCTCACTTGGACTGGCATGTTCCCTGTGACCAGGTCTCTACAGACATGTACTCTTTTCACGCAGATTTTTCCATGGTGGAAAATAATTTAGGCTTCAGGCTGTCAGACAGCCCACCTGGAGCAGAAGCTGGGCTGCTGGATATCTGGAAACCTGAGACCCCTTACACCTGGTCTGATTTCTTCCTTGTGTACCAGTGCCTGGCATCAACATGCTCCAAACCTACCCATCCCACAGTGTGGGTGGTCTGTGTATGTGCAGACACAGATCCTCCTGATCTACAGCTCGTTCATTACCCGTTGGTACCACCATTCCTGAAGAAGCCAAGTGTCCCCAAAGGCTATTAAAAAATATGGGTTAGTGCTGAGGCTCTCCAAACACAGGTGATGTGCATGTTTGCAGGGAAAGCCTTGTGTTCCCTGTGATCCACGGCATAGAACTCACGGAGTTTACACAAGACCTTTCTCTCTTGGGTACAAAATCTCAATGCCTAGATAAAACCCCTCTATTTTTCAGTAATTCAAACAAGTAGCCCTTTTTCTTTCTAATAAATGTTAGTAGCAAATGGAAATCTTGTAAATTTGTGCCATGTAGGTTAATCCTGTTAATGGCAAGCAGATATCTCAACAGTGGTCTATCATGCTGTTCCAGCCATCCAAATCCCACATCTTTAAAGAATTCTAAATAAAATTGGGGGTTATGTATATTAGGGTTCAGTTTGAATCTGTATGTATCCCTTCCTCGCACCTCCAGGAATTTTTCTATGATGTAATCTGTATTTTACAAAGTATAGCCCATTAACTTTGTGCAATGTTACCCATAATTACTTTCACTGGGAAAATAGTCAAGAACTATTTATGTTCTTTTAAATTCGCAAATTTTGTTCTAGACTACAGTAGGAGATATAGATATATTTTAACAGATTAAGAAGTATTTTCTTAGCAAATCAATATTAATTTATCTAATTGGTATAGTCTCAAGAGCCAAAGTGTGTTCTTGTGCTAAGCTGAAAGTGTTTCTTCTGAGCAGAAGTTATTCAACCATTTATAAGACTAGATAATTTAGAAAAGAAAATACTGATGGCAGGAGGCAACACTGAGCCATATTTTTTTAGCCACCCTTTCACTTATTAAAGGCGAGAAGTCTAAATGGGCAGATAGTGTGATCACTAATTTTCACATGCAATTTTCAGCCAAAATTCAAAGTTCAGTTTATTTTTTCTCTTGAAGAACTGATGCAGCTAGGGCTGCAGAAACAAGTCCATTTATTAACAGAGGGTTTATAATCTTTCTTGACTAAAATTTTTCAAGTTGTCATGGAAAACTTCCAGCAGTTTATGTTCCATAATGCATAATAAAAAGACAGTTTATTTAATAGTAATATCTAAGCCTGAGCAAACTGAAGGCAAATGTTAAGATCTTTCTGCCATGTGGTAACACTGATATGAACCGACCATCCCTATCCACCCTAGCCTTTATCCTACTTCACATATAGGTGAATAATTAAAAGAAAAAGCCAGAGGAAATAATTAATAGTTTTGTCATCTGTAAAGGTCACCCAGTTGTGCATCATAATTGTATAATCATAAATGCAAGGCATTATTATTATAAATGTGTGAAGAAAATGAGCTAAACTCTGAGTTTCAAAATTTGTCTTGAAAACCCCTTTCTCATCATTTTTTTTACAAGGCATACTTAGAAGCTACAACTATTTTAGTTCTTGCAATCTGATATAGTGCTTTTTCCTTGAAGTAAGACTAGAACATGCCTTCCAGCTACCATTCTTTTTTAAACACCGTTTGTACTATAAGGTACAATAAATTATTGCTATAACCATTCACCCCTCTAGACCTTAGTTCAAATATAACTTATGTTAGAAAGAAAATGAGCTTGTTATTTTAAGCTTAATCACATCAGACACCTAAATTCTCACAAGCAATCCAATTTAGGTGCTGTGCCTTTAGTAGGCTTGTTTCCCTTGTCCACACAGAAGCCCACCCACAAATCCAAGCTAACAAACTCTGTCCCTGATTTAGCAACACATGTCAGATGTGTAACCCTATCTGCAGGACTGGCCCACTAAAAGCAATAGAATTATGCAGGGATGTAAAAGTATGTGTATGATGAATTGTTGGCAGAACTGAGGGTGCCAGTGGTCAGGAAAGGGTTATAGCACGAGAAAAGCCAGTACAGTGAAACTTTCTGTAGAACAGATCAACTTGTCCTAGCCTGCTAATACAACATTTTGAAAATGTACTAGTTTTTTAAAGGGCAAATTAGGAGTTCTGGGGCTTTTAAAACTAGCAAACACAGAAAATCAATTAAACTAACATGTGAAGCTTAAATATATCACATTGTAAACTCATATTTTATGCCTCCACTTTAATTGTACTTAGATGATCTCCTGGAAGAATTCAAAAAGTGTTATCTTATTTTGTGCCCAAAACCAGAAAAAGAGCTCCACTGGGCTTGCCAGGCTGTTAAAATTAAAATAGCTGTTTGAGCACAGCATAATATATGAGACGTTTAAAGCATTTTCCCCTAGAATTTTGGTTTAGTAAATTTTCTGAGATAAAATCCAGTTATAAATAACCTGGAGACACTCTCAGTCTGCTGCTTGTGGGATGGCAAATCTTTAATAGCCAGAAATTCTGCCTCTTAAAAATCTCTTGAGGGAATAATAGTACTTTGAAAATTATCCAAAGGAAAATAAGCAAAAAGCATTATAAAAATTATAAAAAACTGTAACTATGCAGGAAGTTATACTATATTTACAAGCTAATGAAATATCACCCATAGGCTTTTTTTCTTTTTAAATACAAACATAAAAATATTAATCTACTATATTCAATATAAACCTCTGATTTTCACCAAAATTGATGATATAAGACTTGAAAGTACATACTAAAAACAATGTCTGCAGGATAAACCCCTACAGACGTGTGCCAGACCAATAAAGAGAAATAAAATCTAACAACTAAACCAGATGTGGCTAAAGAATTGAAGCAGAAGTGCCCAGAACTTCTACTTTTCAGTACTCTAGAATCAAGAAAAGTTATACTCTGACAGCATGTAAAACAACTGAAATATATGAAATTAATGCTTTCTATAAACCAAAGACTACAATAACAATATGCTGGCTGTCATCCATTGACTACGTATATAATTACCACAGTGCCTACTACTAGAAAAGTAGGAGGCAATTCAAAACAAAAATTGAGTCTGTCAGACTACATACTGTAAGATTTATTCTTGTCAAAGATCTGTAGGCCACAAATAATAATTGAAGTTCAATCAGTTAAAAAAAAAAAAAAGTTTGTGAAATATAAAAGCAGTCTTTCTGTCTTTTTTTTTTTAAAGGTCTAAAACTGCTATAGAAATCTGCAAGTCAATCACCTTGTCAACATTACCAAGGAAAACAGTTGAAAGCCATTCTGACAAGGAACACATACGTGTAACATCATAATAGAAAATAACTGGTAGACATTTAGAAAGGAAAAATCTGCCTAACTATTCTCCTTGACTTTTCTGAGGTTACAGAGAAGGTTGATGATGGTAGTGCAAATGGCATAATTTATTTGGATTTTCAGAGTGCTGGCAATGAAATTTAATGTACAAAATTTAAGAGCTACAAGGATGAACAAAAGGCCTAAATTTGAGTATCAAGAGAGAAAGGAAAAAGTGGTGGTTAGAAATGAGGAATTAACTACACCAGCAAAAGCCCAAATCTTATCTCCTGCAGATAATGTCAATTTGAATTGCTCCTTTTAATTCAAGACAAATGATTTAACAAGTGAAAGAAAGAATTCTAAATTAGAGACAATCAGAGCAAACTCTGCTCTTGTGAGACCTCACTTGGAGTACTGCATACAGTTCTGGTGTCCTCAACATAAAAAGGATAAGGAGCTGTTGGAGGGAGTCCAGAGGAGGGCCACGAGGATGATAAGGGGGCTGGAGCACCTCCTGTATGAAGACAGGCTGAGAAAGCTGGGGCTGTTCAGCCTGGAGAAGAGAAGGCTGCGTGGAGACCTCATAGCAGCCTTCCAGTATCTGAAGGGGGCCTATAAGGATGCTGGGGAGGGACTCTTCCTTAGGGACTGTAGTGGTAGGACAAGGGGTAATGGCTTCAAACTTAAACAGGGGAAGTTTAGATTAGATATAAGGAAGAAGTTCTTTACAGTGAGGGTGGTGAAGCACTGGAATGGGTTGCCCAGGGAGGTTGTGGATGCTCCATCCCTGGCGGTGTTCAAGGCCAGATTGGACAGAGCCTTGGACCACATGGTTTAGGGCAAGGTGTCCCTGCCCATGGCAGGGGGGTTGAAACTAGATGATCTTAAGGTCCTTTCCAACCCTTACGATTCTATGATTCTATGATTCTGTGATTCAAACACTTTCTCACAGGGAGAAAAATAAAAGCCTGGAAAGACTAACAAAGCATATTTGTAGTCACTGTACTGAAGGAAAAAAAAAAACCAACACAACTTACTGGGTACTTCACGATGTTAAAATGCTATGCCATGTAGATGCTCATGTACCCAAGAGTCGGGCCACTGAGGAACACCAGAACAACCAATAGGTGGATCAAGCTGCTAAGATTGAAGTGGCTCAGACGGACTTAGAATGGCAAAATAAGACTGGGCCCATGACACCTCAGGCCATCAAGGCAGAGATGCAACATATAGATGGGATTGTGATCGAGGGGTGGACTTAAAAACGGACGCTATTGCCCAGGTTATTCACGAAAGTTAAATGTGCTGCAATTAAGCAAGCCAAGTGGTTAAAGCCTCTCTGGTATGGAGGACAATGGCTGAAGTACAAATACAGGGAGGCGTGGCAGATGGACTATATCACACTCCCAGCAACCCACCAAGGCAAGCGTCATGTGCTTACCATGGTGGAAACAACCACCAGATGGCTGGAAACCTATGCTGTGCCCCATGCCACTGCCCGGAACACTATCCTGGGCCTTAAGAAACAAGTCTTGTGGTGACACGGCATCCCAGAAAGAATTGAGTCAGACAATGGGACTCATTTCCGGAACAACCTTATAGACACTTGGGCCAAAAAGCACAGCATCGAGTGAGTATATCACATCCCCTATCATGCAACAGCCTCTGGGAAAATCAAATGGTACAAAGTGTTGTTAAAAACTACACTGAGAACAATGGGTGGTGGGACTTTCAAACACTGGGATACACATTTACCAAAAGCCACCTGGTTGGTCAACACGAGGGGATCTGCCAACAGGGCTGGCCCAGCCCAATCAGAACTTTTATGTACTGTAGAGGGGGATAAAGTTCCTGTGGTGCTCATAAAGAATTTGCTGGGGAAGACAGTCTGGGTAATTATTGTGGTTTGAGCCCAGCTGGTAATTCAGAACCACTCAGCCACTTGCTCACTCCCCCCACTTTTTACTCCCCCTGCTCCTGGAGGGATGGGGAGGAGAATCGAAAGAATATAACTCCCATGGGTTGAGATAAGAGCAGTCCCGCAACTAAGGTATAATACAAAACCACTACTGCTACCACCAATAATAATAATGATAAGGGAAATAACAAGGGGAGAGGATACAATTGCTCACCACCCGCCGACCGATACCCAGCCTGACCCGACCAGCGATCTGGGCCTTCCGGGTAACTCCCCCCAGTTTATATACAGGGCATGACGTGCTGTGGTATGGAATACCCCTTTGGCTGGTTTGGATCAGGTGTTCTGTCCCTGCTTCCTCCCGGCTTCCCCTCCTCCCTGGCAAAGCATGAGACTGAGAAAGTCCTTGGTTAGAGTAAACATTACTTACCAACAACTAAAAACATCGGTGTTATCAGCATTGTTCCCAGGCTGAAAGTCAAAAACACAGCACTGCACCAGCTACTAAGAAGGAGTAAAATGACTGCTATAGCTGAACCCAGGACAGTAATCCTGCTTCAGGTAAAGGCAAACCCACTCGTGGGGTTGCTTTTGCTCAGGGACCTGGATATACTTGGTGGGTAATGTGGGAAGGAAGATGGGGAAGTCCGATGTGTACCTCAAGGGGATTTAATTTTTGGGGAAAACAGCTAATGAACTCAACTATATGCTATTGCCTGCTATATAACACTTTTATAGCCCATCAACTAAATGCTCATCTCAGCCACTCTGGTCTTTGAAAAGAAGATATGTGCTGTCGTGATCATCAGTAGAGCATAAAGTCATGGGAAAAGCTGGCAACAGCAGCAGGAGTCTCCCAGAACTGTCCTCAGGTCAACATCGACTGAACCTGACTTCCCTCCGATCATCACCCCAACAAAGAATGAACTTTGATGAAACCTGACAAGCTGAGCAGTGACCAGATGAGTTCAGCGGTGTCGTCAGCAGGCAACAATCTAACTCTACACACCGTCTCTCCTGCCCTGACAGACTGTTACAACAGATGGAGCCTGACGTCATGGACTGAATGAACTCAGCGAACTTTATATGGATGGTCCATGGACTAAGGAAAGATATCTGTTCCTTTGCGTGTTTGTGTATATGTGTATATATATGAGAAAAGAAGCAATGGTATATTGAAAAATGTGGGATCTGAGCGTGATGTGAATGGTGTAGGAGAGGATGGAAACTGACTATTGCCAAAGAGAAGTAACTGCTTGGCTGGAGAAGAAAGAGTTAAAGAAGCAGCAAAGTACACTGTGTGATTAAGCAGAGCAACCCAGCTGGACAGGAGCAGGAGAACAGAAAGATAAGGAACTGGTTATTCTGGGACTGTTTGTGAAACAACGAAGAATGTTGGAAAAAACAAAACTGTAAACCAGGAACTAAACATGATGTGCTAAAACTAGCTTGGTATAAAAGGTAGAGCAATAGGCTAAAAATATCTTATGCTAGAATGGTATAAAAGCTACAGCAATAGGCAATAAAGTGATTCACTGCATGAAGATGCTCTGAGTCCATGCCTTTCATACGCCACAAATGGTACGGAATAAGGGGTGGATACTTTCCTGGGTTCAGCTGTAAATAGTTATATTTCTGCTTCTTAGTAGGTGGTGCTGTGCTGTGTTTTAGACTTTATCCTGACAACCGTGCTGATAACACAAAGGAATTGAGAAAAATGCATTGGCAATATCACTTGTGGCATACCACTTGGCTGCCTTTGACTCCAGTTCATAGTGAAGTTCTAGCATGTCCGGTACGGCAGCACTCAATGGTGGTGTGATTGCCTTCAGGCCACGATAGTCTACTGTTAATCTCCACTCTCCATTAGACTTTTGCACTGGCCATATGGGGCTATTAAAGGGTGAGCGGGTCCTGCTGATCATTCCTTGGCTCTCCAGTCTACAGATCGGTTTATGGATGGGAATCAGGGAGTCTCGGTTGGTGCGATATTGCCACCGGTGCAATTTTGTGGTTGTGATTGGTACTTGTTGTTCTTCGACCTTCAGCAACCCCACAACAGAAGGATCCTCTGAGAGAACAGACAAGGTGGACAGCTGCTTCATTTCCTCTGTTTCCAAGGCAGCTATACCAAAAGCCCATCTATACCCTTTTGGGTCTTTGAAGTACCCTCTCCTGAGATAGTCTATGCCAAGGATGCATGGAGCCCCTGGACCAGTCACAATGGGGTGCTTTTGCCACTTCCTCCCAGTCAGGCTGATTTCAGCCTCCAGTACAGTCAACTCCTGGGATCCTCCTGTCACTCCAGAAATACAAATGAGTTTCACCCCTTGATAGCTTCATGGCATCAGGTTACACTGTGCACCGGTATCTACGAGAACCTTATACTTCTGTGAGACTGATGTGGCAGGCCATCTGATCCACACACTCCAGTAAACCTAATTGTCCCTCTCCTCCACCTGGCTGGAGGCAGGGCCCCTCTAATAGCAATCACAAGATTGTCCTCTTATGTCTTGTAGAAAGGGATCAGTATACTTTACCATAGGAGCTGGGGTGAAATCAGCTCTTCCACTCCGTCTGGGAAACTGCTCACCAGAGACTGGAGCAGCAACTTTCCTGGGAGGATCATCCTTTACCATTGTTCTCTTTAATTCACACACCCGTTCCTCCAGAACTGAGGTAGGCTTTTCATCCCACTTTCTCATGTCTTCTCTGTGATCCCGCAGGTAAAACCATAGGGTGGCCCATGGTGTGTACCTCCTATATCTTCTCTCTCGGGCAATAGGACACCTCCTGTTAATAGCTGAGATGCAGGTTGGTACACGTGGGGACCTGGATAGATCGGATAGATCTTCTCTCAATTGTTTGACTCCTGGGACAGTTTTTCCACAGCTGAAATGATGGAAGGGGTGAGATTGTCTTTGAACTCTCGGAGTTGACAACTTACTTCATCCACTGTTGGTGGTGCTATGTCTTTCCAGGTTGTTGATGCCAATGAGTGGGCATATGATGGCGCACTCCGTGTAAGTGTCCACCACATGGATCATGTACATTCGACTTCATCTGGATCTACAGGTGCATTCCCGGCATCTGGCCTATGATAGATCATCTCTAGAATGACTGATTCCCTCAGGACTGGTTGCCTTTCTCTATCGTGTTCCACTTGGCTGAACGACACAGAACATCATCCTTGTAGGGAAACCTTTCCTTCACAGATGCCAAGAGCTGCCTCCAAAGACTGAGGGCTCGCTTCTCTTTTGCAATCGCTTTGTCAGTTTCTCCTTCTCTAGCAAGTGAATCCCAGCTTTTTGGCTTCCCTTCCTTCTAGTTCATGACCATCGGCCCCATTGTTGGAGCAACCAGGTGACAATGTGCTCCCCTGGAAGATGGGTGAAATCTTTTCAGCAATTCCACAGGTTGTTTGAGTTCTGGGATCGAGAAGTTACCTCTTCTTCTTCCTCTGATTCCTCGATTAATAATTCATTCAGATGGTGTCCCCTCTAATGCGTGCAATGGGTCTTCATCATTTTTCACTGCACGGTTTGCTCTTTCTGGCTGTCATTTGCTTTTCCCCTTGCTTACAGGGGCAACCGATATTGGCACAGATTGGCCAATTGGTTTAGCTGCAGTGTCTATCAATCACTGGGGTTGGAGTGGCTGCAGAGTCTGTCATGGGAGTTGGTGTAGCTGCTGTGCTTGGGGGTTGAGTAGCTGTGTTGTCTGTTGCTGTTGGGGTTTGAGTAGCTGCTGTGCTTATCGCTGGAGTTAGTGTAGCTGCTGTGACTGGAGTTTGCCCTCAGATCCAGGGACATCCTTTTCCTTCTCTTTACAGAACAGTGTCCTATAGGCATAGGCCAAACACCAGCACATTGTGGTGAGTTGTCCCTCTCTGGTATTGCCAGAATGACAGCTCTCCTCATCTAAGTGTTCTGCTAATTTTTCCGGAATCCACTTTTGTTCAGGAGTGAAATTCCAAAGCACTGGAGGGGCCAACTGGAGGATGTGATCCCACACACCCTGCCACTCATGACTGTCCAGCCTCAAGGAAGATCTCTTGGTAGTATTCGTAAATAGTCATTTAACCTTAGACAAGACCTGAGCCGGACCCTGTTTAGCTTCCAAGATCGGACAAGTTCTGGCTCTGTCAGGGTGGTCACGCCGTAGGCAAAACATAGAGAGCATATGCAGCAACAAGCTGGTTCCCAGCAAAAGCAGCAGGATGTTCTCAAGGACATTGAAAGGATATTCAAGATATTTAACTTTTCCAGAATTTACTGTAAATGGCCTGGTGGGGGAGCTGGGGGTGTGAGGGAATATCTCCTCCATAGGTTGAACCCCCTGAGGGAATGAAAAAGAAAGATGTTTAATTGTTAAAAATTCCCATTACATGCCTCCCAGAGTATGGAGGTGATGACCACAGTGAGAACGCATACCAGACCAGTTTAATGATCAATGAGTTGTTTATTGTATTACAAGTCGTTACCAAGAAGTAGAGCGAAACAAGGACCTTAGCCCAGACCCCGCAGCTGATAAACACTAAAATAGCAAATACTGGCTGCAAGTAAGGTATGACATGCTGATAGTCTCAGATCAAGCACATGTTCTGCACACTAACACAAGCACACTAATGTGAATTAGGCAAATATCTCTATAGATAGTGAATGAGTAAAATAAAGCAAATCAGAGATACAGATATATAAGTAAGGTATCGAAGAAAGTTAGCAATGTATTAAAACATTACTGTGTAAAGAGGACAGAGAGTAAGAAGAAATACATCACCAGTTACCACTGAATCATCATCCAGGCCCACACTTGCAGGTGGGAAGCCCTGTTGCAGCCGATGCCAGGAGTCTCAGTTAATTGGGAAAATTCCTACGCAGTGCATCCACCCATAGGTGAGGCTTCTCTCATGGCCACAAGAGGGTCCCACTTTTATACCCTTATCAAAACAACCAGCTTTATGCCATATCTCTAATCATTTACTCGTGGAACTGTGCAGTTTCTCATGATCTCACTGTTGTCCACTCTAAGAGCGTTGGCCAGGCACCCCAGTGTGGCCAAGTATGAAGGTCATAGAACAGCTGCACACCTATGTTTTCCTGCCTGTTTCCAACAAACAGTCATGATGAACATAAACATATATACTCTACCTAATACACTGTGGGAAACAACATCCTTTGTTATTGTCCTATGTTCAGCCATAGCAGTCATTTTTTCTCCTTCTTAGTAGCTGGTGCAGTGCTGTGTTTTTGACTTTCAGCCTGGGAACAACGCTGATAACACTGATGTTTTTAGTTGTTGCTAAGTAATGTTTACTCCGACCAAGGACTTTCTCAGTCTCATGCTCTGCCAGGGAGAAGGGGAAGCCTGGAGGAAGCAGAGACAGGACACCTGACCCAAACTGGCCAAAGGGGTATTCCATACCGTGGCATGTCATGCCCGGTATATAAACTGGGGGTAGTCACCTGGAAGGCCCAGATCGCTGGTCGGGTCAGGCTGGGTATCGGTCGGCGGGTGGTGAGCAGTTGTATTCTCTCCCCTTGTTATTTCCCTTATCATTATTATTATTGGTGGTGGCAATAGTAGTTTTGAATTATACCTTAGTTGCGGGACTGTTCTTATCTCAACCCATGGGAGTTAGATGCAGGAGATAAATGGACAGCATAACAACCAATATGATTAAATGCTGACGCTTTATTGAGCCCAGATAGCTGTTTATATATTCTCTCTGAGTGTCCATGCGGACCTTATACAAACCCAATTGGTTGAGCTTAACAAGACACGTGCATAGATACAGCTTATGATTGGCTAAAGGTTTCAGTTCACGCGAAGGCCTTATAAGTCCTTAAGTTTCCCAAGTTCTGCATTCCACATCCGGGAGTTGTTTTTCTTGAGCCAACTTCCTCATTCTGCCCCCGCGAGTGTCCTGTAGATGACCTTGATGCTAGGCCGTGAGGCCTAACTCAATCTCTTGCTATTGACATGAGTCCTGGATCGCTCATGTGTCCATTTTGTTCCAAGTAATCCTCCACAGTTACATTCTTTCGATTCTCCTCGAGGGGGGGGGAGTGAGTGAGCAGCGGCGTGGTTCTGAGTTAGTGGCAGGGTTTAAACCACGACAGTTCTTTGTGGCGTCCAATGTGGGGCTCGAACCCATGAAGGGTTGAGATAATGACAGATCTGACCAGAGTGGGCCTAATCATATTTCTGATAAGCATTCACTGTTTCAGATTAATAGCCACTTGTCACAATGTTGATTTATTTGCTTAGAGTCATTGTGCTTGATCTCAGAGTTTCAGCATGTTGTACCTTACTTACAGCAAGTATTTGCTGTTTTAGTGCTTATCGGCTGGGGGGCCTGGGCTAAGGTTCTTGTTTCACTGTACTTCATGGTAATGCCTTGTAATACAATAGACTCATTGATCATGAAACTGGTCTGGTTTGCGTTCCCAGCGTGGTCATCACCTCTATACTTTGGGAGGTATATAATGGAATTTTTTAGCAATTACATATCTTTTCCTCCTCAGGGGGTCAACCTACGAAAGAGGCATTCCCTTACACCCCCCCGCTCCCCCACCAGCCTATTTACAGCAGCATTTGAGAGTTCTGAAGGTTTTGGATGGCCTTTGAATACCCTTGAGACCTGCCTGCTGATTGTGCTGGGGATCAGCATGTTGGCAAACATACAGGGTGTGTTTTACCCATGGCCATCCCGCCCTGGGAACACCCTATTTCGTCTGATCTCGAAAGTTAAGCAGTGTTGGGTTTGGTTCTGGTCTAGGATTAGACGACGATATAGGAGGACCACCAAGAGATTTTCCCTGAGGCTGGACAGTCATGAGTGGCAGGGTGTGTGGGATAGTATGGGCAAGTATCTAGACCAGTGGGCCCCTCCAGTGATTTGGAACTTCATCCCTGAACAAGTGCAACATCCAGAAAAATGAGTAAAACACTTAAATGAGGTGTGCTGTCATTCTGGTTATACCAGAGAGGGACAACTTGCTGCAACGTGCTGGGGCTTGGCCTATGCTTACATAGCCCTGTTCAACACTATCCAGCACCTTCAAAAGGAAAAAGATGTCTCTGGATTTGATAGCAAAGCAACGGAGAATGCAGCGACTCCAACTCCAACTGCAACAGCTACACCAACGCCAGTGACAAGCACAGCCGTTGCCCAAACCCTGACCACAACAGACAACGCATCTACTCCAACTCCAAGCACAGCAGGTACACCAACCCTGACAACAGATACTGCAGCCACTCCAACCCCAGTAAAAGACACTGCAGCCACTCCAACCCTAGTGGCAGAGACTGCAGCCCCTCCAACCACAGTGACAAACACTGCAGCTAAACCGAAGGAACAATTCATGCCAGTATCAGTTGCCCCTGTAAACAAGGGGAAAAGCAAACGAGAGGCACAAAGAGCAACCCCTGCAGTGAAGAAAGATGAAGACCCAGTGCACCTACTGCAGGGAACAGCACCTGAACAAGAGTTATTACTACGTTAAGCAGAGAAAGAGGAAGAGGAAGAGGTGACTTCTCGACCATGGACCTCAACCGAGCTGCGAAATATGCGAAAAGATTTCACCCGTCTTCCAGGGGAGCACATTGTCACCTGGTTGCTCCGATGCTGGGACAATGGGCAGATGGTCACGGACTAGAAAGTAGGGAAGCCAAGCAGCTGGGATCACTTGCTAGGGAAGGAGGAACTGACAAAGCAATTGCAAGAGAGAAGCAAGCCCTCAGCCTTTGGAGGCAGCTCTTGGCATATGTGAAGGAAAGGTTTCCCTACAAGGACGATGTTCTGTGTCGCTCAGCCAAGTAGACCACGATAGAAAGAGGCATCCAGTTTCTGAGGGAATCAGCCATTTGAGAGATGATCTATCGTAGGCCGGATGCCAAGAATGCATCCGTAGATCCAGATGAAGTTGAATGTACACGACCCATGTGGAGGAAACTTACATGGAGAGCGCCATCATCATATGCTCACTCATTGACATCAACAACCTGGAAACACATAGCACCACCAACAGTGGATGAAGTGACTCACTAACTCCGAGAGTTCGAAGACAATCTCACCTCTTCCATCATTTCAGCTGTGGAAAAACCATCCCAGGAGTTCAAACAATTGGGAGACGATCTATCCGATCTATCCGGCTCCCCACGTATACCAACCCATGTCTCAGCTATTAACAGAAGGTGCCCTACTGCCCAAGAGAGAAGATATAGGAGGTACACACCATGGGCCACCCTATGGTTTTACCTGTGGGATCACGGAGAAGACATGAAAAAGAGGGATAGGAAACCTACCTCAGTTCTGGAGCAACAGGTGCGTGAACTGAAGAGGAGAACAATGGTAAAGGATGATCCTCCCAGGAAAGCTGCTGCTCCAGTCTCTGGTGAGCAGTTTCCCAGACGGAGTGGAAGAGCTGATTTTACTCCAGCTCCTGTGGTAAGGTATACTGATCCCTTTCTACAAGACATAAGAGGACAATCTTGTGATTGCTATTAGAGGGGCCCTGCCTCCAGCCAGGTGGAGGAGAGGGATAATCGGGTTTACTGGACTGTGTGGATCAGATGGCCTGGCACATCAGTCCCACAGAAGTATAAGGCTTGAGTAGATACCAGTGCTTAGTGTAACCTGATGCCATCCAAGTATCAAGGGGTGGAACCCATTTATATTTCTGGAGTGACAGGAGGATCCCAGGAGTTGACTGTACTGGAGGCTGAAATCAGCCTGACTGGGAGGAAGTGGCAAAAGCACCCCATTGTGACTGGTCCAGGGGCTCCATGCATCCTTGGCATAGACTATCTCAGGAGAGGGTACTTCGAAGACCTAAAAGGGTATCGATGGGCTTTTAGTATAGCTGCCTTGGAGCTGGAGGAAATGAAGCAGCTGTCCACCTTGTCTGTTCTCTCAGAGGATCCTTCTGTTGTGGGGTGGCTGAAGGTCGAAGAACAACAAGCGCCAGTCGCGATCACAGAAGTGCACCGGTGGCAATATCGCACCAACCGAGACTCCCTGATTCCCATCCATAAGCTGATCCGCAGACTGGAGAGCCAAGGAGTGATCAGCAGGACCCGCTCACCCTTTAATAGCCCCATATGGCCAGTGCAAAAGTCTAATGGAGAGTGGAGACTAACAGTAGACTATCACGGCCTGAATGAAGTCACACCACCATTGAGTGCTGCCGTACCGGACATGCTGGAACTTCACTATGAACTGGAGTCAAAGGCAGACAAGTGGGATGCCACAAGTGATATTGCCATTGCATTTTTCTCAATTCCTTTGGCAGCAGAGTGCAGGCCACATTTCACTTTTCTTTGGCAAGAAAAGCGTCCAGTACACTTGGAACTGACTGCCCCAGGGGTGGAAACACAGCCCTACCATCTGCCATGGACTGATCCAGACTGCACTGGAACAGGGGCAAGCTCCAGAACACCTGCAATACATTGATGAAATTATCGTGTGGGGCAATACAGCAGAAGAAGTTTTTGAGAAAGGGGGGAAAATAATCCAAATCCTTCTGAAGGCTGGTTTTGCCATAAAACCGAGTAAGGCCAAGGGACCTGCACAGGAGATTCAGTTTTTGGGAATAAAATGGCAAGATGGATGTCACCAGATCCCTACAGATGTGATCAGCAGGATAACAGCAATGTCTCCACCAACTAATAAGAAAGAAACACAGTCTTTCTTAGGTGTTGTGGGGTTCTGGAGAATGCACATCCCAAATTACAGTCTGATTGTAAGTCCTCTCTCCCACGTGACCCGGAAGAAGAATGATTTCAAATGGGTCCCTGAGCAACAACAAGCCTTTGAACAAATTAAGCGAGAGAGAGTTCATGCATTAGCCCTTGGACCAGTCTGGATCTCCAACTCAACCCATTGGAGTTACATTCTTTTAATTCTCCTCCCCATCCCTCCAGGAGCAGGGGGAGGAAGAAGGGGGGAGTGAGTGAGCTGCTGTGTGGTTCCGAGTTAGCGGCTGGGCTTAAACCATGACAGTTCTGGTTCTCAGTCATGAGAGGGAATCACCTCCCAGCTAGGTTCCCATCCATTACAGCGCAAAAACTTTGAGAGCAAATAAATCAACATTATAACAAGTGGCTATTAATCTGAAACAATGAATGCTTATCACAAATACCATTAGACACACTCCGGTCAGCTCTGTTGTTATCTCAACCCTTCGAGCTGCACGGTGGGTGCCAAAAAGAACCGTCATGGTTTAAGCCCAGCCACTAACTCGGAACCACGCAGCCACTCCCTCACTCCCCCCCCATTCTTCCTCCCCCTGTCCCTGGAGGGATGGGGACCAGAATTGAAAGAATGTAACTCCGATGGGTTGAGATAAGAACAGTCCAGTAACTAAGGTATAATACAAAACTGCTACTCTACCACCAGCAATAATAATGACAAGGGAAATAACGAGGGGAGAGAATACAATTGTTTACCACCTGCCGACCGATACCCAGCCCAACCCGAGCAGCGATCTAGCCCTTCCAGTTAACTCCCCCCAGTTTATATACTGGGCATGATGTGCTGTCGTATGGAATACCCCTTTGGCTCGTTTGCGTCATGTGTCCTGTCTCTGCTTCCTCCCAGCTTCCTGTGGCCCTCTTCCCTGGCAGAGCATGAGACTGCAAAGTCCTTGATTGGGGTAAAAATTACTTAGCAACAACTAACAACATCGGTGTGTTATCAACATTGTTCTCAGGCTATAGTCAAATACATAGCACTGCACCAACTAAGACGGAGAAAAATGACTGTTTCAGCTGAACTGAGTACAGCATTACTTAGCAACAACTAAAAACATCAGTGTTTTATCAGCACTGTTTCCAGGCTCAAGTCGAAAACACAGCACTGCAACATCTACTAGGAAGGACGAAAATAACTGCTACAGCTGAACCCAGGACACAGGCAAAAGTTGCAGTCAAAAATGCAGCTTCCAGCGATTTGGAGGGGACAGAAACCTGTGTCACAGAGGATGTTATGAGCCACTGGGGTCAGTTGGGGTTCCCCCTTAAGTAACAGCAGGGTGTGAAACCTCAAACTCACTGCCCCATCCTTTTACATACCCGAACAGTCCTGTATCCGGAGGACTTCAGTAGGAGAACACAGAAAGAAGTCACTCAAGGTGCATGTCATATGTTCCCAGCATCTCAGACAACCCACACCTCCTGCTACCGGTACTTGGTACTGGCACCAGAGGCACGGTCACCTTGGGAAACTGAAGGTGAAACTTCTAATTAGGGCAGCAAAATTTTTTAGACATCTTTGCTTTAATCTCAAAAGCATCTGAAAATACCAACAATTTTGTAGTAGCATTTCAATTGCTATTAACAGTCTGTTCCTAATTGGGATAAAGTCTTAAATACCACAGAGGTAGGCTGATTTTTATTTTAATAATCGAATATTCTACAAATGCTTTATATAAACCATTGGTTTCTGTTATTAAAATATTAACCAGTTAGCTATACCTTAAATATCACAGACAGTTTGAATCATGCTAGATACACTCTCATCTTTTCCTTAAGTGTTTAGCTCTTCTGATGTGCACTCTCAAACCCTGTTTTGTTCCGGAAGTAACTGCAGGAACTAAGGAGGTGTGTGAAACATCATACTCTGTATCAGCTGCCTATCAGTTTATCAAGCCCTTTCAGAGCCCTTTTGAAATCTGCAGTAAGCAAGCATCACATACTACATTTATAAAATAAATGTACACTAGATGTAATTTGGACTATTTTAATCTGCATTATATATTTCACTGTAATATAAACTACTCACATTTTATCAGATATAATTACTGAATATATTTACTATTTGGAAAAGAGTGTAGCAAAAGATACAGAATTAAGATAAAATGTATGGGAATGCAAGTAATTCATTACTTTAATTGCCTCAAGAAGATATGATGATTTTATTCTGATATTAAAATAAGTTCCTTAACTAAATCAGCCAAACATACTGACAAGGATCATTAAATCCATTTTTACCAACAGCAATATTTTGACAAATGTATTTTTTGAAAACACAGCATACATATTATAATTAACAAATTTATTTACAAACTGCACTTATATTTACCATTATAACCCCTTAATGAAAACAGTTCTCATGATGCTATTATACCATGACCCCTCACTGCAAAGACAACAGACAGCAACGGAACATTTTAAATAACAAAATAAATCTGTGCTGGCAATTTTGAACACAAAAGATGGCAAAAGCATGAATAGCCCACCTGGCCCGAGGGAAGAGACAAGTCACGAAGGCAGGTAAGAAGGGAGGAGGGGAAATATTTGCAGCTGCAGAGGTGCACTTAACCATGATCTCTCTCTTGAATTTTCATAGCAGGACACCTGAGTGCTTTAAAACATGTCCTAATCAAAAACAAAATTAAAGAAATATGTTTATAAGCAATTAAAATGTTTCTTGAGATCCCAAGCAAAGGATATATGAACTGTATTAGCTGAACACTTAGAACAAGAAAAGCAAAAAAAAAAAAAAAAGAAAAATCACATGAAGAAACATTTGTAAATTGGTATTTATTTGCCACTATGATTTTATCTGAAAATTGCTACTGAACTAATTACTTGGAGAAACTCTTCAGCACTTAGGTAAAAGAAACATTTCTGAGATTTCTCTGAGCATTCTCTGTTGAAGAAATAACACTTTCATGAACCTTTTCCAGTGTATAGTATTACATTGGAATTTGTGGCCTTACACAGAGGTTTTAAGTCCTACATACAGACTTTCTCTTACAGCTGGACTGCCTGGATACAACATCTGGGCTTTTGGTGGCAGTGACTGAGCAAAGGAAACAGCAAGCCACAGAGTCTTAACTGGGCAGTGTCTCTTCATATATATTAAAAATATATATATAAATATATATAAATATATATTTTAATATACATATATATGAATAAAACACTTCGAAAGCAAGGACTTAGAAACAACAGCATTTAGGATCTGATTAAAAAAGGTGTGAAAGCAGAGAAGCCATCAAAGAAAACATGTAATTTATTTCCCCATCATACTCCAACTCTGTACACTGGACGAGTTATTAGATTTTAACAGACTGTACAACAAGATGTTTGGGTTTTAGTCTGCAAGGCTGTTCCACTGATACTGCTACACTTGTTTTTATATTGCTTCCTATATTTTTCTTCTAAAAAGTTTCTATAAATAATAGAAGCAAAAACACTTTGTTTACAAAAGGATTGTTCTAAGTACAAAGTGTTGTCTGCTACTCACTCAGTGGAGCTCTATTAAAACCCCACAATTTGGCTTCAGAAATAAGAGGAGAAAAACCTTCCTGCACCTCAAAAGTGCACAGGCTTTGAGCTGTGTCAAAGACCTTTGAACAAGCTTTATAAATTACATTCAATTCTGTCCATTTTTTACTTAAATTGCTTTTGGTTTAACTGCATGCAGCACTGAATTGCCTTGATGCAATGTCATATGGAATGACATAAAATACCAAAAAAAGCAAGTTGCTGGCTAGGCTTTGGAAATAAAGGAGTCACAGCCCTCGTTCAGTAAATGTTGGAGGAAATGAAAATGAAACTTCTGCTAAGAGGTAATGTAGGAGAGGATGGAAACTATTTGATGATTGCCAAAGAGAAGTAACTGCTTGGCTGGAGAAGAAAGAGTTAAAGAAGAAACTTTGTGTGATCAAGCAGAGCAACCCAGCCGGACAGGAGCAGGAGAACAGAAAGATAAGGAACTGGTTATTTTGGGACTGTTTGTGAAACGACGAAGAATGTTGAAAAAACAAAACTGTAAACCAGGAACTAAACATGATGTGCTAAAAATAGCTTGGTATAAAAGTTAGAGCAATAGGCTAAAAATAGCTTTTGCTAGAATGGTATAAAAGCTACAGCAATAGGCAATAAAGTGATTCACTGCATGAAGATGCTTTGAGTCCGTGCCGTTCATACGCCACAAGGTAATATCTTCAAAGCTCCATAAGAGCAGGTGACATTTTATAAGTCTCAAGTTTTTCATGCCATGTTGGACAGAGCCTTGGGCGACATGGTCTAGTGTGAGGTGTCCCTGCCCATGGCAGGGGGGTTGGAACAAGATGATCTTAAGGTCCTTTCCAACCCTAACCATTCTATGATTCTATGTTATATTTAGCAGGTACAATGAAACAATTTACATACAGTCTAAGGTTGCTCATGTTCATTTACTTTTTTTCGCAGAGTAGAGACACATTTGTTACTGGAAAAGTCAGTTGGAGAAACTCTCTAAGACTCAATTTGGAGTTTTAGAAAGCAGGCATTCTTTATTGCAGCGCTGGGTGCACATGCAAATTGCTTCGCAAAGGTGAGCGCACCTGTTACTTGCCAACAGCAGCTATATATACATATTTAGCATACTCATGCATATTCATAGCTTTTCCAGGAACTAATTATAATATTTGCATCCTAATTACGCATGTGCTTTCTTGCTGAGTGGGGGTCTTTGGTGGTCGTCGATAGTCTTCCTCACTGTGTTTACTGAATGACCGACCTCAGTGCTTGCGCACGCTTGCAAGGTCCTAGTGCTGAGTTAGCAGCTGGTATGTCCTTGCTCCTATTCTGTTCCAGTCTTGCTCCACGCTGGGTGCCACTATGCTATCTTGAAGGCTAGCATCCTTGGTCTTATTTACTGTCTCCTTAGTTGTTATCAGTCCTTTGATGTTCCTTCCCCCATCAACTGAACATTCCTCTCTCTCTACGTGTTAGTAAGAACAGTTTGGCCTATTCTACTTTGTTAAAGGCAAACACACTATTGTTAGTTTAAGATTTAAGGTTGCACATTCTGCAATTCATTAGGTTCTTATTGTGCAACCTGAGTTTTAAATTCAGTTTTACCCTGAGGGAGTAATCTCTCTCACCATCTCTTTCATGCAGCAAAGGCGAAGGTGAATCCCAGCATTTGGGAGGAATGTTTTCATCTGCCCCAATCCTCTTCCTATCAGTAGCATAAGCATTTATTTAAGCTTGTAAATATGCATTTTACACATTTAAATGCCAGGTTAGTTTCTTAAATAAAAAACTGGGCATCCAATTTTGAGTTCCCATCTTTGAAACTGAGCTTTTTATTAGCATTTCCCTGTCTTTTACCCTTTATTTTGACTATTGCCCTCGCATAAACACAGAGGCATTTGTACGCCCTTGTGACTTTTCTCATCCTCTAGATATTAGCTTCCTCTGCCGTCCTTTTGGCTCCTGTTTCAGCCTCTCACCCCCTGGACTCCCGCATGCCACCAGCACAGGCAAACAAGCATTTGTGCAGCTGTACCTCTCCCAGCAGAGTATTTTGAGTGATGTAACCCAGGTGCATGCCAAAGCTGTCCCTAGGACTGTGCAGAATGCATCACAGTGCAGAAGCACTTGCAGGATTTTTGCTTTCATGGAGTTATTTCTCTTGTGTCAGTCCCACCGCTGCGCCCAAACTCAGCCCTGTACCAGTTACCAGGAAAACCTTCCTGAATTATTCTTCCTTCACCCCTACACCACTTCTCCCATTTTATCACAGGTATTTAAATATTGTGTACAAATTCTTCTGAGAGATGCACAACATTTGCAAGAGCAATTACTAATTTATATGACATCCAACTTTCCATGTATCCTGTCAAAAATGTTGACGTTCAGAAATCCCACAATTCAACTGGAAAGGCAGTATAGTTTTCTGCATACATTTTGATAATATCAGACAGCAATGTTTCTTGTGAATCTGAGACTGAGGGACCTATTAAGAGCACTTGCAATTTGGATGCTGACTTTTTGCATGGATCTAGTTGCGGCAGTTCACATCTTCCATGTTTTAGGCAAATAAAAATAACTCAAGAGTTTATTCACTGAAATAGAAGTAGCAACCACAATCCAGGCATTTTTTAAAAGCATCAATGTCTTGTCAAACACAGAAGCATCTATTTCCATGAACTCCCAGAAGGTTTTATGTTTTTTAATAACCAATAAAATATTCAAATATTCAATGTGTAATTAGTTTTGCTATTTAAAAATCCTTTTGCAATAACCTTTAAGTGCATTATATAGAATGCATATTAAGGATAGATCTAGCTAATAATTTAAAAGTTTATCAATCAATATCACATGCATTCTTTTACAGATAGCCTCAAATTACCTAGAAATTGCTGTAATTTCCACATAACTATCACTTAGTTATTTTTTATTTATATTAAGATAAAAATCAAGACAATTTAGTTGGAATAAGCTTACAAGCTAACACCACTTCCTTATTTGTTTAAATATCTTTTTAATAGTCCATGGCTTCCTAAGGCTTTACAAACATCACCTGATTCACATTTCTCTCTTCTCAAGACTGGGATCAGTAGGTGAGGTTAAGTCAGTCCTATAAAAAGGGAGGGAGCCAGGTTGGGGTCACATGTTTTTAAGGTTACAGAGGCTGAATCTTGTAAATGATACTGAGAAAGAGATGCAAAACTAGAACCTTGACATCTTCCTCATTACTGTGCAGCGATTATATTTGAAGTGCAGTAGTATTTAAGGAAGAAAAGGTTCTCAAGCCAGATGATAGATTAAAATATTTTCATTAAAACAGTGCACATCCTCTTTCTTTTTTTTTTTTCTGGGAGTAAAAAGTCAGAATTTGGAATCATTCTAGTATTTCAGTGTACATTTTTCAAATCAGCCTAAGCATGAATTCATACAACTTTCATTATGAGCAGCATACCTAGTAATTTTCAGTTGCTCTGGAAAGTTTGCCCTCTGCGTCCTGTAAAGCAGACATGAGGTTAACAAGAGAATGAAGACATTAATAATTTCCAGCATAAGGGTCTACATTCAGTGCCTCTAACAGGGTGACTATGGGCTGCACAAATGGTTTTTTAATAAATGCAGATATTTATAATATTATATTAATACAATAGCAAGAGGCTTGTTGAAGAAGATAGATAGATACAGCATTTTTAGCAATTTTAGTGAACACAAATGAGGTGGTTTTTATACTGTTATACTAATACTAAAATAGACAGCCTGACTTTACTTTAGTCAAGACTGACACCCATAAGAAATTCAAGAAGAAAAAAAATTAAACACTACGATGCAACGATGTACTGTGCCCATATATATAGCACACAATGAAATACAGATAATTTATTTTGGAACTTAATAAATGTCTTTAACAGAATGACTGATTTGCAGGAGTCAGTAAATATCCTAATTCTGATATTTAAGATGGCAACATCTTCAACACCTAATAAGAATTGTATCAAAGAAAAGTATATTAAATTTGCATAGTAAATGAATATCTCAGAGTTAAGCAGTTCAGATTTGATCACATGTATTTTATTAGGTAGAGCCGCAGCTTTGTACATCTGCATATTCAACAGCAGGATTAAGCTAATGCTGTAAATGGAAACCGAATGAAACCATCGCTTTGTTTCTGTGAAAAATGTACATGATTTATATTGATATTCTATTTTCTGTTATTCTATTTTATGTCCAAGCAGAGACAGGAATGTCCAACTGAAGACAGGTAATGGGTGGTGTCCCTCAGGGGTCAGTGTTGGGACCAATCCTGTTCAACATCTTTATTGGTGACATGGACAGTGGGGGGCCCAAGACTGCTGGTTGATATATTCAAGGATCACCTGCTCCAAGCTCGGGAGTGTTGCGTCCTGGCTAGAAGGAAATGGGGCAGGAAGGCCAGGAGGCCTCCATGGATGGATAAGGAACTGCTGAGAAAACTTAGAAGGAAAAAAGAAGCCTATAAAAGGTGGAAGCAAGGACAGGCGGCCTGGGGAGAATACAGGGACATTGTCCGGGAAGCTAGGGATCAGGTCAGGAAAGCTAAGGCCCAGTTAGAATTGAGTCTGGCCGGGGACGTGAAAGGTAACATGAAGGGATTCTATAGGTATGTCACAAACAAAAGACAGACTGGCGATAATGTGGGCTCTCTCCAGAAGCTAACAGGAGAACTGGCTACCATGGATTTGGAGAAGGCTGAGGTTCTTAATGACTTCTTTGCCTCAGTCTTCACCAGCAAATGCTCTGACCACACCGCCCAAGTCTTGGAAGGCAGATGCAGGGACTGTGAGAATGAAGACCTCAGGCCCACTGTAGGAGAGGAAAAGGTTCAAGACCATCTTAAGAACCTGAATGTGCAAAAGTCCATGGGACCTGATGAAATCCATCCGCGGGTCCTGAAGGAGCTGGTGAATGAAGTTGCTAAGCCACTGTCCATCATATTTGAAAAATCATGGCAGTCAGGTGAAGTTCCCGATGACTGGAAGAAGGGTAATATAACCCCCATTTTCAAGAAAGGGGGAAGGTGGAAGACCCGGGGAACTACAGACCAGTCAGTCTCACCTCTGTGCCTGGCAAAATCTTGGAGCAGATTCTCCTGGAAAGCATGCTAAGGCACATGAAAAACAACGAGGTGGTTGGTGACAGCCAACATGGCTTCGCTAAGGGGAAATCCTGTCTGTCCAATTTGGTGGCCTTCTATGATGGGGCTACGGAACTGATGGATAGGGACAAAGCAGTTGATGTCATCTACCTGGACTTGTGCAAAGCATTTGACACTGTCCCGCATGACATCCTTGTCTCTAAATTGAGGAGACATCAATCTGATGGATGGAACACTAGGTAGATAAAGAATTGTCTGGATGGCTGCATGCAAGAGTTGTGGTCAGTGGCTCAATGTCCACTTGGAGACCAGTAACGAGTGGTGTCCCTCAGGGATCGGTGTTGGGACCAATCTTGTTCAACATCTTTGTCGGTGATATGGACAGTGGGATCGAGTCCACCCTCAGCAAGTTTGCCGATGACACCAAGCTAGTTGATACACTGGAGGGAAGGGATGCCATCCAGAGGGACCTTGACATGCTTGTGAGGTGGGCCAATGCCAACCTCATGAAGTTCAACCAAGCCATGTGCAAGGTCCTACACCTGGATCAGGGCAATCCTGGGCACAGCTACAGGTTGGGCAGAGAAGAGATGCAGAGCAGCCCTGCAGAGAAGGACTTGGGGTGCTGCTTAATGAGAAACTGAACATGAGCCAGCAGTGTGCACTTGCAGCCTGGAAAGCCAACCGTACTCTGGGCTGCATCAAAAGGAGCATGACCAGCAGTTCGAAGGAGGTGATCCTGCCCCTCTATTCTGCTCTTGTGAGACCTCACTTGGAGTATTGTGTACAGTTCTGGTGTCCTCAACATAAAAAGGACATGGAGCTGTTGGAGCAAGTGCAGAGGAGGGCCATGAGGATGATAAGGGGGCTGGAGCACCTCCCGTACAAAGACAGGCTGAGGATTTTGGGGCTGTTCAGCCTGGAGGAGACATTGCAGCCTTCCATTTTCTGAAGGGGGCCTACAAGGATGCTGTATAGGGACTCTTCCTTAGGGACTGTAGTGGTAGGACAAGGCGTAACGGGTTCAAACTTAAGCAGAGGAAGTTTAGGTTAGATATAAGGAACAAGTTCTTTACTGTGAGGGTCGTGAGGCACTGGAATGGGTTGCCCAAGGAAGTTTTGAATGCTCCATCCCTGGCATTGTTCAAGGCCAGGTTGGACAGAGTCTTGGGTGACATGGTTTAGTGTGAGGTGTCCCTGCCCATGGCAGGGGGGTTGGAACTAGATGATCTTAAGGTCCTTTCCAACCCTAACTATGCTATGATTCTGTATTATTTCTCATTTTCTAACCAGAATCCTTTGACAACGTTTGGGATAAGTGGAGTGAATGTAATATTTAGGTCAGTATTTCAGGAAAAAAAAATCCAGAACAAAATCCAGATTTTGCTGCAGACTACATAGGATGGGGAAAGGTGCTTCTTGTCGCTGTTCGATGCCTTTGGTCTAGCACTCTTGCAGCTGCTTCAATTCCTCTGCATGTTCCCAGTAGGTCTTCTGAATCTTGATGGGGGTACAGAAGCATGGAAATCGTGAAGGTAAAGACATTATGAGGTCTAGAAATTTATAATTTTCTGGTGGAATTTTGCCTCCATTCTGAAATTGTGTTTTTTAACATAAATGTGAAATTTAGGAGCACAAGAACATTTCAGCACTATGAATGACTCCCACACAAATAAGCACCTGAACCAAAGACGAATGCAGCATAAAAAGGCAGTGGTCAGGTGAAGAAATCAGGAACTTCTGACCTTCAGATCTCTCCACGCTAGTGAATCACTCCACAGCCTCAGGCAGTTCAGTTACATTTCTGTGCCTTGCTTTCCTCATCTATGAAAAGCAAAGGGTAATGCAGCAGGGGGTGATATGAGAGTTATTTAGTTAAGGGCTGGTTAGTGTTTTGAAAATGTAAGGCTAACTTTGTTACCTTGCTTATCATTCATTGAAGGTACCTGAAGGACATTGCTTAGTGCATAATTGGTCCAGTGCACAGCATATTTCCCTTTTTTATATTGAATTCTAGAAAAATTGAAATGACATTTATATAATTACAGGCAGATTCCAAAATGCCTTAAATAATAGGTTTAAACTCTCCATTCATAAAAAAAAAAGGGCAAACAAAAAGATTTTTGGAACCTGCTGCGTGATCACTTCATTGTTTTTTAACTGTTGTTAAATAAGCACCTCCCATACGAAGACAGGCTAACAAAGTTGGGGCTATTCAGCCTGGAGAAGAGAAGGCTGCATGGTGACCTCTAGCAGCCTTCCAGTGTCTGAAGGGGGCCTACAAGGATGCTGGAGAGGGACTCTTCATCAGGGACTGTAGTGATAGGACAAGGGGTAACGGGTTCAAATTAAAACAGGGGAAGTTTAGGTTAGATATAAGGAAGAAGTTCTTTACTGTGAGGGTGGTGAGGGACTGGAACAGGTTGTGCAAAGAAGTGGTAAATGCTCCATCCCTGGCAGTGTTCAAGGCCAGGCTGCACAGAGCCTTGGGTGACATGGTCTAGGGTGAGGCATCCCTGCCCATGGCAGGGGGGTTGGAACTAGATGATCTTAAGGTCCTTTCCAACCCTAACCATTCTATGATTCTATAAGAAACAAGGGTCTTATTTGCCCACTAGTGTTTATAGTGTTTGATAAGAGTTTGCATTTTAACACATAGGAACCTCAGCTATTAGGAGCTGACTGTGCTGACTAGTCTGTTTAGTCAGAGTTTCAGTATAACTAAGCAATCCTATGTGTACAGGAAGACACTGTCTGTATATTTACCTCAGTACCTAGAGTTTCAGTGTCTTAGTCATAAAATAACTTCCATCTATATTAGATCCTCTTTTATTAAAGGACATATCAAGTCAACAGACTACCTGCACAGTGTAAATTTAGCAGCCAATGCTTTGTTTCATGTAGGTGAACAGTACTGGTGTAAAAGTTTGTGGTCTGTTTGTAGAGCTGCTTATTCTTTTTCTCTTCGTATGCACTTCTTGTTGCTGTATTCTTTCTGTTAAAAGTCTAACATCCTGTGCTGGCTGTAAAGCCAACTGAGATTTCTCCTCACTATAGTGCAACTGCAGTCTCTCCCTCCAAAAGGACTGCAACATCTACAGTTTAGTGACTTGGAACCTTGTCTCGACTTGCTCATTTTTACTCTTCAATCCTTTGGCACTTGCAGAGTGGGAAATTTAACAAACAGTTTAAAATCTTCAGTTGTGCATTGGCCCTGACTTGTGTGCAGGAGATTTCACATATGTAACTCTTAAGTTGATGAGCAGTTGCTCATTTTATGGGTTTTTAAGCAAGCATGGAAAATATTTCAAGTTAGGTAAAGATTTTGCTCTTGTCTGAAATGTGAAAAATTTCACTACTTTAATTCCTTCTATATTTTCTTTCACCTCCACACATAAATTGCATTTACTTTGTTAAACTAAAATGAGGTTGAACTGGGAAGATATATATCAAAACACGAAATAAAAATATATTTGAGCAAGAAAATATAAACATGAAAGAATAAAAATTAAAAGCCCCATAAATCCCCATAATCATCTTTGTCAACTCCTGCTGAACAAAAGATGACCCCAAAAGAAATGCAACTACTGAAGCAAAATGGCTATTCGTTTCACTAATGTGAAAATTTCCCAAGTGGAAAATAAAATCTCAGGAGCTGTTTTGGTTTTACTTTTCCTGTTCTTACTTGGGTTCACCATATTGGGTAGCAGATAATACATGGTTTTGAAGTCAGCCTTCTGTCATACATTTTGGATAAATGTTAAACTTGACCACTATCTGAAAATTCTCCTTTATTTTTTCTCTGCAAAATTGCTTAATGTGTCCAGGATACATGACTGTGATGTCCTGGGTTCAGCTATAGCAGTCATTTTTCTCCTTAGTAGCTGGTGCAGTGCTGTGTTTTCGACTTTAGTCTGGGAACAATGCTGATAACACATCATTGTTTTTAGTTGTTGATAAGTAATGTTTACTTCAATCAAGGACTTTTTGCAGTCTCATGCTCTGCCAGGGAGGAGGGGAAGCCGGGAGGAAACAGAGACAAGACACCTGACCCAAACTAGCCAAAGGGGTATTCTATACCATGGCCCATCATGCCCACTATATAAACTGGGAGGAGCTACCCGGAAGGCCCAGATCACTGCTCCGGTTGGGCTGGGTGTCGGTCAGCTGGTGGTGAGCAATTGTATCCTCTCCCCTTGTTATTTCCCTTACCATTATTATTATTGATGTTAGCAGTAGTGGTTTTATATTATACCTTAGTTACTGGACTGCTCTTATCTCAACCCATGGGAGTTACATTCTTCCAATTCTCCTCCCCATCCCTCTGGGAGCGGGGGGAGGAAGAAGGGGGGGAGTGACCAAGCGGCTGCGTGGTTCTGAGTTACCACTTGGGCTTAAACCACGACACTTCCCAAGACAGGGCTTATAAAGCTTTACCTGTTACGTCAGTACTGCAGATTGTAAAGACATATCTTAGTCATATATCGCTTGTGTTTTTAATATATAAGTCAATAGCAAAAGCAAAAAAAAAAAAGTACATGGGAAATGGTGACATAACCAATGAAAAAATAGATGGATTAAAGAAGCATTCATATATATTCTAAACATACATATTATACTACTTTTTATTCTATACCCTTTAAAAGTTCTTATGGTGTGTGTGTGGGGGGGAACAGAACAATTTTTCTGTCCTTGGCTTGTACCTAAACATTCCGTTTTAAATGGTAACAGTTGCACCATATTCCATGTTGTGTTTTTTATTTCTGCTGGAGGATGCATTTTTAATCTAAAGTGACAGTGTAAAAATACATTTATCTACATTATTTTTTAGGAACTCGGGCTCACACACTGAGTTTATATTAATAATTTGTGCTGGTTTATTTCACATTGTGATTGGGGGGGTTGGATTTAAATTTTATTGAATGGGAAATTCAGAACAGGACCATTTAATAAATCAATTCTCTAACTTAAGTCTAGCAGCCAGGATGGAGTAGCTTTTGGGTTTTGGTTTTGGTTTTTTTTTTTTTTGGTTTGTTTGTTTGTTTGTTTTTTCATCGGTGCAGGTTACTGATTCTGTAAGTAAATTATAGACAGAAACCGTAGGTAGGGTGTGAAACATTTGCTTCATGGTGTACCTTCTGTGAGACGCACTGAAGAGTTAATTTATTTATTTAACTTTTTTATTTTTTTTGTTGGTGCAGTTGAGACTCAGCTGTTGTTTCCTCTGGGATTAAACAGCTGTCAGCATTGTTAATGACATCAAATTGATGCATTAAAAATCTCTCATTCATCTCCTTATAAAATGTGAATGTGGAAGGCACTGCCATATCCCCCTTTGAAGGAATGAAAATCCAAGGAAAGATAACAGCACTTATTACAAAACTACAGACCAGAGCTTCTGTTGATGGAATCTCGTAATGAGCAATTAAGCTACTTTGCAGAAGTCAGTGCTGTCACATTTGTAATTGGGTATTTCCGTTCCCCTGTGGATACAGCTGGGAAAAGACTACTAAGGTGATTAAAAAAAAAAAAAAAAAAAAAGAATTGTTATGTAAATATCTTCATGAAGCTTGGAGGTTTCAATGCGAAAATGTCTATGAAAACTTAGCCTACAGAAATAACCTGTCTAGTGTAAAAGACACTCCATTAAAACCCCTGTAACTTATTGTTTTTTGTTTATCAGATGATATGACTTTTTATTGTTCTACAGTCTCACAAGGATAAGACAGACTTTATTATCCTACAGTCTCACAAGGATATGACAATGGCAGGTTTATTTCTGGGATGGGGTGTTGGCATTTTTTTCTGATCCTTTTTGCTCTATAAATGAAGGTTTTCAACTCTATTTAGTTCTGTAGTTCTGAAAATGTTATGGGAAGCTTGTGATCTTTTGAGGGGAAATTGTCATTTCAGGGGAGGAAAGGATTGATAGGGGTTTTTTGCTGTAAAGTTCAAACATTACTCATGCTTTTAGACTGATATGTAATTCTTATGCCCCTAAGAACTCCAATTATTAAAACTAGTCCTGAATTTTCACTAGTTTGAATCCCCCAATTCTTTTTAGTTTCTTTTTATGTTTTTATGGTTTGTTAAGCAATTAACTCTTAACTTTTTTCAAGTAGCTTTGTTATTTTAGAGGCAAAAAAAATTAAGCAGCAAGCAAAGTTTTATGAATGTCTTTATCCTATTTCCAAAAAGTCACTTTTTGTGCAGAAGTACCCTAGTGTTTTAATATTCCCATACATCAGCTGTTACTGTGAAATCAAATTAAATTAAGCCCACTGAAGAAACCAGCCTGCTAACAAAATGAATTGACAAAGTAGTAGTTTATTGGATTCAGTAAAATACACTGAAATATACAGGAATAAAGTTAGTTGAATAACCAACTTCCAGATCAGATGGTGAAATATGAGTATCTGATGAGTCAAATTATTATACTGAATAATAGCTGTAGTCTCTAAACCATACTATGCCTTCTTAAAAACTCTCTCTGTGAAAAGCCTAGGAGTTTATTTTTTCAAGGCCATATGTTTTGAAAAAACTCCAGTTAATTAGCAGAGCCATGAATGGAGATGAAGGTACTATTTATTTTGTTTTGCTGAAATATTATGAATGTATGAAGCACCCCATTGTATTAAAAAATACGCATGAATTTTGTCACTATTATAAGACAGGTTTGTTTAACATCCTAGTTTTCAGTGAGAGCCCTACGTGACTCCCTGTCCTGGGTTCAGCTATCATTATTATTATTGGTGGTGGTAGTAGTAGTGGTTTTGTATTATACCGTAGTTACTGGACTGTTCTTATCTCAACCCGTGGGAGTTACATTCTTTTGATTCTCCTCCCCATCCCTCTGGGAGCGGGGGGAGGAAGAAGGGGGGGAGTGAGCAAGCAGCTGCGTGGTTCTGAGTTACCGGCTGGGCTTAAACCACGACACTCCCAAATTCAGTCATGTGTTATGCTGGGGGTGTCAAGTGTCTTTTTGTAGTTAATTTAATCATGGTTGGCCCCGAAACGGACCTGTGAAGCTCTGTAGTGGTAATTTCTATGTCCTTTTCATCATTACTGAAAATGTGACTTTCTGGAACTAATGCTTACTGGTTTTATCAATAATGTGTAGAAATACCTTGTAAAAATATTTTCTCATTAGCTTACATTTTCAGAAGAGGAAAAAAATGAAATAAATGGGAAAAATACTCCTATATTTACATAAACTGTAAGCAGTCCCTGCAGGTTTTGAAGTGCATTCATTTTCAAGAAAATGGTGGTTTGTGCCACTAGCTGAGAATACCATCCAGTCTTTGAAAATGAAGGGCTTGAAGGGACACTCTGGGCATGGTGTCAGAAAGAAGTATTTTCATTCTGGGAGCACACAGTTGATCCTTCATTATAGAATCATAGAACCAACTAGGTTGGAAAAGACCTTTAAGATCATCAAGTCCAACTCTTACCCCAGGACTGCCAAGGCCACCATTGAACCATATCACTGAGGGACTCATCTACATGGTTTTTGAACACTTCCAGGGACAGTGATTCCACCACTTCCCTGGGAAATCTGTTCCAATACCTGATCACCCTCTCTGTGAAGAAATTTTTCCTGATATTCAATCTAAACCTCCCCTGGCGCAGCTTGAGGCCATTACCTCTTGTCCTATCACTTGTTACTTGGGAGAAGAGACTGACCCCCACCTCACTACAACCTCCTTTCAGGTAGTTGTAGAGAGTGATAAGGTCCCCCCTGAGCCTTCTCTTCTCCAGACTAAACAACCCCAGTTCCCTCAGCTGTTCCTCATAAGACTTCTTCTCCAGACCCTTCACCAGATTTGTTGACCTTCTCTGGACCTGCTCCAGCACCTCAATGTCTTTCTTGTAGTGAAGGGCCTAGGACTGAACACAGTATTCTAGGTGCAGCCTCACAAGTGCTGAGCACGGGGGACAGTCACTTCCCTGGCCCTGCTGGCTATGCTATTTCTGATACAGGCCAGGATGCTATTGGCCTTCTTGGCCGCCTGGGCACAAACTGACTAATGTTCAGCCAGCCGTCAATCAACACTCCCAGGTCCTTTTCTGATGAGCAGCTTTCCATCCACTCTTCCCCAAGCCTGCAGCGTTGCATGGGGTTGTTGTGGCCCAAATGCAGGACCCAGCATTTTGCCTTGTTGAACCTCATACCACTGGCCACAGCCCATCGATCCAGCCTGTCCAGATCTCTCTGCAGAGCCTTCCTATCCTTCAGCTGATCAACACTCCCAGCCAACTTGGTGTTTACTGAAGGTGCACTCAATCCCCTCATCCAGATCATCAATGAAGATATTAAACAGCACTGGCCCTAACACTGAGCCCTGAGGGACACCTCTAGTGACCGGTTGCCAACTAGATGTGATGCCATTTACCACCACTCTTTGGGCTCAGCCATCCAGCCAGTTTCCAACCCAGCGAAGAATCCACCTATCCAGGCCATGAGCAGCCAATTTCTCCAGGAGAATGCTGTGGGAGAGTGTCAAATGCTTTACTTAAGTCCAAATAGACAATGTCCACAGCCTTTCCCTCATCAACCAGGCGGGTCACCTTATCATAGAAGATCAGGTTGGTCAAGCAGGACCTGCCCTTCATGAGCCCATGCTGACTGGGCCTGATCCCTCCATTTTCCTGCACATGCTTTATGATCTCACTTAGGATCATCTGCTCCATGACCTTCCCCAGCACCGAGGTCAGGCTGACAGGCCTGTAGTTTCTGGGGTCTTCCTTCCTGCTGTTTTTGTAGAGAGGCATGACGTTGTCCAACCTCCAATCCTCTGGGACCTGCCCACTAGACCAGGACAGCTGATAGATGATGGAGAGTGGCTTGGTAAGCTCCTCTGCCAGCTCCTTCAGCACTCTTGGGTGTAACCCATCCGGCCCCATGGACTTGTATACATCTAAGTGGAGCAGGAGGTCTCTAACCATTTCTTCCTGAATCATGGGGACTTCAGGCAGCTCCCCATCTCTGCCATCTAACTCAGGGAACTGAGTACCCTGAGGATGGCTGGTATGACTATTAAAGACTGAGGCAAAAGCAGCATTAAGTACCTCAGCCTTTTTCTCATCCTTGGTCACTAGGTTTCCCCTACTATCCTGTAGAGGATGGAGGTTCTTCTTGGCCCTCCTTTTATTGTTAATATATTTGAAACAGTACTGTTTATATTATATTTTCTGGCAGTGGCCAGATTTAGTTCCATCTGTGCCTTTGCCTTTCTAACTTTCTCTCTATATAACCTGGCAACATCCTTATACTTTTCATGGGGTAACTGTCCCTTCTTCCACAGGTGATAAATTCTCTTTTATTTCTCCTGAGTTCAAACAATATCTCCCTGTTCAGCCAGACTTGAAGAGTGTCTGTCCAACCTTCCTGGTGGACCCCTTTGTCCTTCCGTAATGTTTCCTACAGAATTCTGCCAACCAGCGTCCTAAACAGGCTGAAGTCAGCCCTCCAGAAGTCTAAGGTGGAGGTTTTGCTGACCTTCCTGACTTCTCCAAGGATTGAAAATTCAATCATTTCATGATCACTTTGCCCAAGATTGCCTCCAACCATCACATCCCCCACCAGTCCTCCTGTGTTTGTGAACAGCAAATCTAGCTAGGTGTGGAGATTGAGGGCACGGACTCTGGCGATCTGCAGACCAAAGACCTTTATTGCTTTAACAGAGCCTTATTTATACAGTAATAAATGTAAGCAGTTGCCACCAGGCAACTCCTGATAGGGTTTAGCCTTTTGTTCACACACCCCTGCTATACATTAATTGGTTAAGGTGTAGCATTTGCCACTCGGCAACTCCTAATAGGTATAGCCCTTTGTTCTACAGTAACAGATGTGAGCATTTTGCCACCAGGCAACTCCTGATAGGGTATAGCCTTTGTTCACACATCCCTGCTATACGTTGATTGGTTAAGGTGTTACCTACACGCGTGCAGTCTCTGTTAGCCAAGTCCCTGCTTTTCTACTAACTATGTCTCTTCACTCAGATAACTTTCTCAAAGTTGTTTTTTCTTTTCTCTTCAGAGGCACAGGGCTCTATCATCAAGGTCAAATACTCCTATTCTGTTGCCGTCCAAGTCAGGGCCTCCTGCTACAGCTAGGCATCTCCCCTAGTTGGCTCACTAACCAGCTGGGTTAGGAAGTTATGTTCCACATCTTCCAAGAACCTCCTGGATTGTTTCTTCTCTGCTGTGCTGTACTTCCAGCAGACATCTGGTAGGTAGAAGTCCCTCACGAGAACAAGGGCAAGCAATTGTGAAACTTCTCCCAGTTGTTTGAAGAACACTTCATCTGTAGCTTCATCCTGGCTAAGTGGTATATAACAGACTCCTACCAGGATATCAGCTTGGTTGGCCTTCCCCCTGATCTTCAACCACAAACATTCAGCCTTCTCACTCATAACATGCATGACATACAATGCAACCCCACCACCTCTTTTTCCTTGCCTATCCCTTCTGAAGAGCTTGTAGCCATCCATTGCAGCACTCTAATCATGCGAATCATTCCACCACGTTTCTGTGATGGTGATTATGTCATGATTTCCTTGCTGCACAATGGCTTCTGGCTCCTCCTGTTTGTTGCCCATGCTGCAGGCATTGGCATAAATGCATTTAAGTTGCCCTGTGGATCTGGACTCCAACAGCGGCATGCTACCCCGTGGCTCATGTCTAGTGAGCCTGGCATTATTCCCTTCCCCCTTCAAACCTAGTTTAAAGCCCTCTCTATAAGCCTTGCAAGCTCCTGGGCTAGAATCCTTTTCTCCCTTTGGGACAGGTGTACTCCATCTGCTGCCAGCAGGCCTGGTGTGGTGTAAACCAACCCATGGTCAAAAAACCCAAAATTCTGGTGCCAACACCAGTCATAGAGCCAGGAATTAATGAGATTTTTCCGATGTTACCATTGTAATTGTTTGCAACTGGCAGGAGGGACGAGAACACTACTTGGGCTCCCAAACCCTGCATCAGTCGCCCCAAGGCCCTGAAGTCCTTCTTGAGTCCCCTCAGGCTTCTTGAAGAGATTTCTTCATTGCCCACCTGGAAGACTAATAAAGGATAGCAGCCACAGGGCCATGCTAGATGAGTGAGTTTTCTGGTGATGTCCCTTACCCTGGCCCCAGGGAGGCAGCAAACTTCTCTGTGAGTCTGGTCAGGCCAATATATGGGGCCCTCTGTTCCCCTTAGGATGGAGTCACCAATCACCACCACTCTTTTTTTTTTTTTTTCTTCCCCCCCCTAGTACAGCTGGTCATAAAAAGAGGTGTTCTCCAACTTTTCTGTAGGAACTCTTCTAACCTGGATGATCCCTTATCATCATCTTCCTCACTTTCCTGATCCTGAAGTACCAGGGCCTTGTATCTATTGTAAAGGGGTACTTGGGAAGGTGATGTGAGCTGGGGGATAATACGCTGTCTACTCCAAGGAGTAATGTATTTCCAACCTCCCTTGTCTCCTAGGTTCCTTCCATATGCCTGATGGCAAGAAGGTAGGGGATCCTGAAGTTCTTTTGTTTTGGGTGGCTGGCTTGCTAGTCAGGGATGGTAAAGTGTGGGTCCACTAGTCAATCTCCTCCTCAGATTCCATTATGCTCCTTAGCCGTTCCATCTCTCTGTTCCATAGCTCTGCCACCATGCAGAGCAAATCATCAAACTGCTGACGTCTTACACGGCCACCATCTAACATCACCGGCAGGCTCTGGCACTCTACAGCCAGCCACCCGGACAGTTACATGTTTATAAGGGACTTCTGTCTGGGTCGCCATGTCCTTCCTGGACAGGAGAGAGGACTTAGTTTTCTTTGCTTTCTGTAGAGAGGATGCCATACTAGGGCAATTTCTCCATGACTGCTGGCTGAGCTTACCTCTGAAGCCTGCTGGGCTACTGGACCCTTTCCGCTCACCTGCCCTTATAGTCACCTTATACTTAAGGTTCTCTTACACCAGATGTGTCACAGTGCCATCTTTTTAAAATCCTGGATGAATAAAGACAAGAAAGTTCAGAGATTGATAGGGTATGGTAGGAAAATTTGACACTACAACCAAGAAGCCATAAAAGATTGTGTCCCAGGGGGTGAAGAAGTAGTTACGAGTGTTTTCTTTCTCCACCACAGTTGAAGGTGTTCTCTATCCGCATTTTACTACCACTAAAAATCACCAGTTATAAAAAGTCACCACAGCAGGGATGCCGTCCTGATCTAAGTGGTTGAGTGGAGGAAGCTGCTTCTGGATCTTGTGGCACTGTTGTGGTTTGAGCCCAGCCGGTAACTCGGAACCACGCAGCTGCTTGCTCACTCCTTCTTCCTTCCCCCGCTCCCAGAGGGATGGGGAGGAGAATCGGAAGAATGTAACTCCCACGGGTTGAGATAAGAGCAGTCCAGTAACTAAAGTACCATACAAAACTACTGCAGCTACCACCAATAATAATAATGATAAGGAAAATAACAAGAGGAGAGGACACAATTGCTCACCACCCGCCATTTTTCTCAATCGGCAATGTCCAAGGCCAGCTGGATCACTTTCACCTCTGCAAACTGACTCCATTCACCCTCTCCTTCAGCAGTTTCTGCAACTTGTCCCAGGGGACTCCACACAGCTGCCTTCCATCTCTGATGCTTTCCCACAATACAGCAGGACCCATCAGTAAACAAGGCATATTGCTTTTCACTCTCTGACAGTTCATTATATGGTGGGGCCTCTTCAGCACACATCACCTCCTCTTCTGGTGACATCCCAAAATCTTTGCCCTCTGGCGAGTCCATGATGACTTCTAGAATTCCTGGACGACTGGGATTTCCTATTCGAGCTCGTTGTGGAATTAGTGTGGCCCACTTACTCCATGTAGCATCGGTCGCATGATGTGTAGAGGAGACCCTGCTTTGAACATCCAGCCCAGCACAGGCAACCGGGGTGCCAGGAGGAGCTGTGCTTCAGTGTCAATCACTTCTGAAGCAGCTCAAACCCCTTCATAGGCTGCCAGTATCTCTTTTTCAGTGGGAGTGTAGCTGGCCTCGGATCCTCTATATCCCCGACTCCAAAAACCGAGGGGTTGACCTCGAGTCTCCCCTGGAGCTTTCTGCCAGAGGCTCCAGGTAGGACCATTCTCCCTGGCTGCAGTATAGAGCTCATTTTTCACATCTGGCCCGGCCCGGTCATTGATGCCAATGAGTGGGCATATGATGATGGTGCACTCCGTGTAAGTTTCCGCCACATGGGTCATGTCCATTCAACTTCATCTGGATCTACGGATGTGTTCCTGGCATCCGGCCTACGATAGATCATCTCTAGAATGGCTGATTCCCTCAGGGACTGGATGCCTCTCTCTATTGTGGTCCACTTGGCTGAGCCAAAGAGGGGCAAAATGAATAATTTGGGGTTGTGTATTCCATGTCAGGTATAGGGGAATGACTTTCAAATGCTTTCACATCCAGTCACTAAGCCCACATGGAAAACCAGTCTCTAAAAACCACATTTTATCAGACATGCCCTATGAGGTGTAAGTCTAGGTTAAAAATATTTGCAAATAGTTAAATAACTGTCAATTATTTTTTCCTCATAGTTAGAAAGAACATTCCTACCCATGGGAGTATGCCCAACTCAAGTGTATGTATTTCTTGTTTGTGGATAACATAGTAGTTGTAAATCTTTCATTATCTCAATGACCTGTATTACTCTGAAAGATGTATATTTAAAAAGATGGTGACAGTAACTGCTGCTGACAACCAGCTCTATTTGAAATAGACTCCTTCTGTGGTACTGTGTAGGAAAGGCTCCATACATTGATCTATAGATTTTTCATTTGCTTTCAAATAGTCCTACTTGTGTGTCTCCAAAGAGTGAATAAGCAAAGTTTGAATCAGTTTGACTTTGGAAGCATATTTCTGAGCAATTACCTTGGGAAAAGACACCTCCTGGATTAATTTCTATTTTCAGCATATCTTTCTATAGCTTTTTTTTGCTGTCTGGTTTGTTTGGATTTTTTTGGTGGTTTTTTGGTGTGGTGTTTTTTTTTGGTTTTTTGGGTTTTTTTTTTTGTTTGGGTTTTTTTTGCTTTTTTTTTTTAGCTGAAAGTGAAATCAGCCTAGTTATCAAGGTTCTTGAGCAAAAAAGTATAGGATAAGTAAGTTCCAAGTGTTCCAGGAATTTTTCTCTACTTGTTTTCTAGAGCAATGTATGCCAGTATGCATGTAGGCAATAAACAGAGTGTAACTTCAAACCGTTAAATGCGGTTGCATCATTGGGTGACCATATTCTTAACAGGAAACTATTTATATTAAATATGAAATTAATACTGCCATCTGAAACCAGGTATTGATAAATTTATCCTACAGTAAAAGGACCCCCATGTCTGAAGGGCTTGAATCAACCACTAACGTTTTGATTCTGGTTGAATTTTAAAATCCCAAGGTTCCTGAATTGAAAACTCTGAAGATCTGCTCTCATATTGTTGTTCTCACTTGAAACTTAAAATTTCTGGGAACCTTGTAGAATTTTTGGCCATTAACTTCATATGGATCTTAACACTGATTCTTCTACCAGTTTCTACTTTTAATATTAGAAAAAATAGTGCAACAGTTCCATTTTTCTGAGTTTCACAACATCTCTTTGTAATGTTGCACAGTCTCCTTGGAGTGAGTCTGACTTGTGCAAAGTACTGAAAGGAATGTTATGTATGTGCCATATAATAACAGTACATATAAAAATCACATAAGCGAGTAGGAGAACATCTGAAGCTGGGTCTTAATGTGCAGAAATCCAAGGATTGGGATCTAGTGATTCAGTCCCACCAGCAAATTGGAGGTGAACCAGAGAAAGGGCAGTTGTCAAGGTTTAGGTGGCAGATTTGTGCTAATTAGTGCTCTTATTCCAAGGTGCTCTTCTCTATCAATTATATATTTAGATTCTGTTTTTCTGGCACTTTTAAACATATTATTAGATATTTGGCTGCTAGCCTTTTCTGGGATTTTTTTTGTTGGACCCCCCACCCCACTACTGATGAATGTGACAGAAGGACACCCAGTGTTCTTACTCCAGCCTATTGATATGAAAGGGAAAAGCAAATTGGAAGAGGCTCAGGTAGCAGGATGGCCCAAGCAACATGTCTTTATATGCTCCTATATTAGGAAATAGAGCTCAGTATCATCATCACAGGAGCTGGAGTGTTAATGAACTTTCTCAGATGAAAGATTCTTTCAGGTTTTTAGTCCTTCACGTTACATAGCAGTATTTAGGATCCCCTACTCCTTTGGGGAATCTCATAGCTTCTGCAACCTCTACAGCTCACAGCTGATAGTGAGAGCAGGGGGGAAGTAAGTCTTTGGCTACATAGCCCTCCATCTGGAGACTCACAAATAGGCTGGATTTACCACAACAACCCACATATCTTTAAATTTTAGCTTATGAAAGACCTTTCCTTTCAGTAAGAGATATCTCCTGAGAGTCACCCAATGAACAGCTCACTCACTGCCCATTTGCTCAGGATTTTTTTTCTCTCTTCCCCCCTTCCTAATTAATATAAATGCACATTTTCCCCTCCTTTTGGGGCAGAAATGTAACTTTTGTAGGAGAGTGATGTGTGTTCAAATGACTCATTTTCCAGGCATTACATTTGATAATTTCACAGAGATACTGGAGTTACCTCCTAGCGATGAGTTAACACGACAAAGGAAAATGGGTTTGTTTGTTTGGAGGAAGCGGAGGATAACGGCACCTAAACTTTACTATTGGTGGCGAATGGGAGGCAAGGAAAATTGTTTTTTATAATTAAAAAGGGAATCTCAGATGATTTATATCTTGAATATTTACAATAAAACCTTCAAGTGCTTGTAATGTGTCATTAGCAGGAGCCTTTGTCTCTCCTCTTGGACATGACAGTGCGGCAGGATAAGAGAAGAGTAATTATAGTTCAGCAGGGCTGCTAGGTGTGATAAATGAGTAATCAGCACACAGGAGCCCCAGTCCTCAAAGGAGGAGTGCTACAGTGTTATCCGCTGCAGGCTGGGGTGTATGGCAGCCTCATACTGCGACAGGGCCCTGAGCTGCTCAATGCAGCTCCTCACATGCCAGCCCTTCGCTGGCTTCCAGTTTGTCACTGGCTCCTTTGTGCTGCTGTGGGGACAGGAAGGTGGTGGGGAGGAAGGAATAAAAGGAAAAAGCAGTGCTTCTCATGTTTGTCTTTTGCTAATATGTACATAAAATGTTGCCCCATTCTCCAGGTAAGATGGTGCACTTGTGCCTTTATGGCTTTCCATGACAAGGAGTTGCAAAAAGCCAGGCTCCTGTCTACGCTTTTTTTATTCCCCTTCCCATGGCTTTGACCTCTGTGTGTGTGCGTGAGTGCCTGTGTGTTTGTTTCTTCTGTCGCACCTTTAGTTTTAGCTCAGCTGCACCAGGATAGAGATCTCTCTCGCAAACAAACTTAAGATAGTCAGCTTCCTGGTGATCCCAAAGAATCATTAATGTTGAATCACATATGCTAAACTGCAGCTCTACCTGTTTCCGTCTCATCCTGCTGCTCAGAACACTCTGGTGATGTGATTCCTCTGTTTGTTATTGCTGGGAATGGTTGCATATCAGAATTGAGTAAACTAATTAATCAAAACTCAACCAAGCAGTGTGACATTGATCCTCAACTTACTTATTTCCTTTCAAGTTCAATGCTACCGATAGCAGCACTGGAATAGGAATAATTAAAAAAAAAAAACTTAAAAATAATTCCTATGGAAAAGAGACGCTCTGCCTGTTAGAAATTGTTATTAAGGAAAAGGACATAATGTGCCTCGGATAAACTGGAGGGCCAGCTCTTCTGATGCAAGGTTATTTTTACAATACTTGCTTTTTTATCGGTTGATGTATTTTAACTGGAGACTTGAAATAGTCACAAAAAATTATTACTCTGGCATGGAGCTACTTATCTGCCAAAATCAATGCAAATGGTCTTGCTCTTATCAATGAGATCAGATGTAAAAAAGCGCTTGCCATGGCGGGTTGATGGGAGTGTGATATAGTCAATCTGCCAGGCCTCCCCATACTTGTACTTCAGCCATCGTCCTCCATACCAGAGAGGCTTTAACCGCTTGGCTTGCTTAATTGCAGCACATGTTTCACATTAGTGAATAACCTGGGCAATAGTGTCCATTGTTAAGTCCACCCCTCGATCACGAGCCCATCTATATGTTGCATCTCTGCCTTGATGGCCTGAGGTGTCATGGGCCCACCGGGCTAAAAATAATTCACCCTTATGTTGCCAATCTAAGTCCATCTGAGCCACTTCAATCTTAGCAGCTTTATCCACTTGCTGGTTGTTCTGGTGTTCCTCAGTGGCCTGACTCTTGGGTACATGAGCATCTACGTGGCGCACATTCACCACCAGGTTCTGCACCTGTGCAGCGATATCTCGCCACAGTGCAGCAGCCCAGATGGGTTTACCTCTGCGTTGCCAGTTGCTCTGCTTCCATTGCTGCAACCACCCCCACAGGGCATTTGCCACCATCCATGAGTCAGTATAAAGTACTGGCCATTTTTCTTGTTCGGCAATGTCCAAGGCCAGCTGGATGGCTTTCACCTCTGCAAACTGACTCCATTCACCCTCTCCTTCAGCAGTTTCTGCAACTTGTTGCAGGGGACTCCACACAGCTGCCTTCCATCTCTGATGCTTTCCCACAATACAGCAGGACCCATCAGTAAACAAGGCATATTGCTTTTCACTCTCTGACAGTTCATTATATGGTGGGGCCTCTTCAGCACACATCACCTCCTCTTCTGGTGACATCCCAAAATCTTTGCCCTCTGGCCAGTCCATGATGACTTCTAGAATTCCTGGATGACTGGGATTTCCTATTCGAGCTCGTTGTGTAATTAGTGCGGCCCACTTACTCCATGTAGCATCAGTTGCATGATGTGTAGAGGAGACCCTGCCTTTGAACATCCAGCCCAGCACAGGCAACCGGGGTGCCAGGAGGAGCTGCGCTTCAGTTCCAATCACTTCTGAGGCAGCTCGAACCCCTTCATAGGCTGCCAGTATCTCTTTTTCAGTGGGAGTATAGCTGGCCTCGGATCCTTTATATCCCCGACTCCAAAAGCCAAGGGGTCGACCTCGAGTCTCCCCTGGAGCTTTCTGCCAGAGGCTCCAGGTAGGACCATTCTCCCCGGCTGCACTATAGAGCACATTTTTCACATCTGGCCCGGCCCGGACTGGTCCAAGGGCTACTGCATGAACTATTTCTCGTTTAATTTTTTCAAAGGCTTGTTGTTCCTCAGGGCCCCATTGGAAATCATTCTTCTTCCGGGTCACGTGGTAGAGAGAGCTTGCAGTCAGACTGTAATTTGGGATGTGCATTCTCCAGAACCCCACAACACCTAAGAAAGCTTGTGTTTCTTTCTTGTTAGTTGGAGGAGACATTGCTGTTATCTTGTTGATCACATATGTGGGGATCTGGCGACGTCCATCTTGCAATTTATTCCCAAAAATTGAATCTCCTGTGCAGGTCCCTTGACCTTACTCCATTTTATGGCAAAACCATCCTTCAGAAGGATTTGGATTATCTTCCTTTCTCAAAAACTTCTTCCGCTGTATCACCCCACACGATAATGTCATCAATGCATTGCAGGTGTTCTGGAGCTTTCCCCTGTTCCAGTGCAGTCTGCATCAATCCATGGCAGATGGTAGGGCTGTGTTTCCACCCCTGGGGCAGTCGGTTCCAAGTGCACTGGACACCCCTCCAAGTGAAAGCAAACTGTGGCCTGCACTCTGCTGCCAAAGGAATTGAGAAAAATGCATTGGCAAAATCACTTGTGGCATCCCACTTGTCTGCCTTTGACTCCAGTTCATAGTGAAGTTCCAGCATGTCCGGTACGGCAGCACTCAATGGTGGTGTGACTTCATTCAGGCCGTGATAGTCTACTGTTAGTCTCCACTCTCATTTAGGCTTTTGCACTGGCCATATGGGGCTATTAAATGGTGAGCGGGTCCTGCTGATCACTCCTTGGGTCTCCAGTCTACGGATCAGCTTATGGATGGGAATCAGGGAGTCTCGGTTGGTGCGATATTGCCGCCGGTGCACTGTTGTTCTTCGACCTTCAGCAACCCCACAACAGAAGGATCCTCTGAGAGAACAGGCAAGGTGGACAGCTGCTTCATTTCCTCTGTTTCCAAGGTAGCGATACCAAAAGCCCATCAGTACCCTTTTGGGTCTTTGAAGTACCCTCTCCTGAGATAGTCTATGCCAAGGATGCATGGAGCATCTGGACCAGTCACAATGGGGTGCTTTTGCCACTTCCTCCCAGTCAGGCTGATTTCAGCCTCCAGTACAGTCAACTCCTGGGATCCTCCTGTCACTCCAGAAATACAAATGGGTTCCACCTCTTGATACCTTGATGGAATCAGGCTACACTGTGCACCGGTATCTACGAGAACCTTATACTCCTGTGGGACTGATGTGCCAGGCCATCTGATCCACACACTCCAGTAAACCCAATTGTCCCTCTCCTCCACCTGGCTGGAGGCAGGGCCCTTCTAATAGTGATCATAAGATTGTCCTCTTATGTCTTGTGGAAAGGGATTAGTATTCCTTATCACAGGAGCTGGAGTAAAATCAGCTCTTCCACTCCATCTGGGAAACTGCTCACCAGAGACTGGAGCAGCAACTTTCCTGGGAGGATCATCCTTGACCATTGTTCTCCTCTTCAGTTCACGCACCCGTTGCTCCAGAACTGAGGTAGGTTTTCCATCCCACTTACTCATGTCTTCTCCATGATCCTGCAGGTAAATCCATAGGGTGGCCCATGGCGTGTACCTCCTATATTTTCTCTCTCGAGCAGTAGGGTGCCTTCTGTTAATAGCTGAGGCATGGGTTGGTACGCGTGGGGAGCTGGATAGATCGGATAAATTGTCTCTCAATTGTTTGAACTCCTGGGTCAGGAGTTTTTCCACAGCTGAAAGGAGGGAAGGGGTGAGATTGTCTTCGAACTCTTTCAGTTGACGAATCAGTTAATCCACTGTTGGTGCTGTTACGTCATTCCAGGTCATTGATGCCAGTGAGTGGGCATATGATGATGGTGCACTCCGTGTAAGTTTCCGCCACATGGGTCGTGTACATTCCACTTCATCTGCATCTACGGATGCATTCCTGGCATCCGGCCTATGATAGATCATCTCTAGAATGGCTGATTCCCTCAGGGACTGGATGCCTTTCTCTATCGTGGTCCAGTTGGCTGAGCGACACATAATATCATCTTTGTAGGGAAACCTTTCCTTCACAGCTGCCAAAAGCAGCCTCCAAAGGCTGAGGGCTCTCTTCTCTCTTGCAATCACTTTGTCAATTCCTCCTTCCCTAGCAAGTGATCCCAGCTGCTTGGCTTCCCTACCTTGTAGTTTGTGACCATTGGCCCCATTGTCCCAGCATCGGAGCAACCAGGTGACAATGTGCTCCCCTGGAAGATGGCTGAAATCTTTTCGCATATTCTGCAGCTCAGTCGAGGTCCGGGGTCGGGAAGTCACCTCTTCTTCTTCTTCCTTTTTCTCTGATCCACGCAGTAGTAAATCTTATTCAGATACTGTCGCCTGTAGTAAGTGCATTGGGACTTCATTTTTCTTCACTGCAGGGGTTGCTCTTTCTGCCTCTTGTTTACTTTTCCCCTTGCTTACAGGGGCAACTGATATTGTTACAAATTGGCCAATTGGTTTAGCAGCAGTGTCTATCACTGTAGTTGGAGTGGCTGCAGTGTCTGTTGCTGGGGTTGGTGCAGCCGTTGTGCTTGGGGGTCGAGTAACAGCAACAGCTGCATTGTCTGTTGCTGTTGAGGTTTGAGTAGCTGCTGTGCTTGTCACTGGGGTTGGTGTAGCTGCTGTGCTTGGAGTTGGAGTAGCTGCGTTGTCTATTGCTTTGCCATCAGATCCAGAGACATTTTTTTCCCTTTGAAGGTTAGTGTTGAGCAGGGCTCTGTAGGCATAGGCCAAGCCCCAGCACGTTGCCATGATTTGTCCCTCTCTGGTATAACCAGGACGACAGCACACCTCGTTTAAGTGTTTTACTGGTTTTTCTGGATGTTGCACTTGTTCACTGGTGAAGTTCCAAAGCACTGGAGGGGCCCACAGGCCTAAATACTTGCCCATACTATCCCACACACCCTGCCACTCATGACTGTCCAGCCTTGGGGAAAATCTCTTGGTGGTCCTCCTATATCGTCGACTAACCCTAGACGAGATTTGAACCCGATACTGCTTAGCTTTCGAGATCAGACAAAATAGGGTGTTCCCAGGGTGAGATGGCCATGGGTAAAACACACTCCGTATGTTTGCCAAAATACTGATCCCCAGCACAATCAGTAGGCAGGTCTCAAGGTTATTCACAGACCATGCAAAACCTTTAGAACTCTCAAATGCTTTTGTAAATAGCCTGGTGGGGGAGCGGGGGGTGTAAGGGAATGCCTCCTTCGTAGGTTGACCCCCCGAGGAGAAAGAAAAAGATATGCAATTGCTAAAATATTTCATTATATACCTCCCAAAGTATAGAGGTGATGACCATGCTGGGAACACAAGCCAGACCAGTTTCATGATCAATGAGTCTATTGTATTACAAGTCATTACCATGAACCATAGTGAAACAAGAACCTTATCCCAGGCCCCCCAGCCGATAAACGCTAAAACAGCAAATAGTGGCTGTAAGTAAGGTACAACATGCTGAAACTCTGAGATCAAGCGCAACAACTCTGAGAGGAAATAAATCTACATTGTGATGAGTAGTAACAATGAATGCTTGTCACAAATATGATTATACACACTCTCTTCAAATCTGTCATTATCTCAACCCTTTGTGCCCCACATTGGGCTCCACAAAGAACTGTAGCGGTTTAAGCCCAGCGAGTAACTCGGAACCATGCAGCTGCTCGCTCACTCCTCCCCCCCTTCTTCCTCCCCCCGCTCCCGGAGGGATGGGGAGGAGAATTGGAAGAATCTGACTCCCACGGGTTGAGATAAGAGCAGTCCAGTAACTAAGGTATAATACAAAACCAGTACTACTACCACCCATAATAATAATGACAAAGGAAATAACAAGGGGCGATGATAGAATTGCTCACCACCTGCCGACTGATACCCAGCCTAAGCCAAGCAGCCATCTGGCCCTTCCAGGTGATTCACCCCAGTTTATATACTGGGCATGACGTGCTGTGGTATGGAATACCCCTTTGGCTAGTTTGAGTCACGTGTCCTGTCTCTGCTTCCTCCCAGCTTCCCCTCCTCCCTGGCAGAGCACGAGACTGAGAAAGTCCTTGATCGGAGTAAACATTACTTAGCAACACCTAGAAACATCGGTGTTATCAGCGTTGTTCCCAGGCTTAAAGTTAAAAACACAGCACTGCACCAGCTACTAAGAAGGAGAAAAATGACTGCTATAGCTGAACCCCTATAAATTGGGCTTTAAATTGGAGTTTTCATCAATTGGATGGGTTGCTTGCCTTTTTTTTTTTTGGTTCTTTGTTTTGTTTGCTGCTTTCATTCCTTGGTAAATTTTGAGGTTTAGTGGGGTTTTTTTACCTAAGGGCCATGATTTTGTGCATTTGGCTAATTGCTGCTAATTTTTTTTTTTTTTGAGACTGTGGGATATGAATGTGTACATTGGAACCCTATAATTGTTTGCATAGCTTGGAATCCTCCACAGCATACTTAATCCCTTGTGTTTAACGACATAAATAACAATGACGGGCTCACACGATATTCGTGCTGTGTAGAAGGAAGCATGGCACTCAGTTTGGAAGTCAAATATGTTGCTTTGCCACTGACTGATTATTTAGCTGTCAGAAATGGTTGGAGAATGGGCTGTCAGGCTCCAAAGTCTGTATAACATCTGCTTGTCCAGCCTGGGCAGCTTCTCAGCATGCATGCGATGGAGGATCTTTGGAACCCAAACGATGTAAATAAATGTCGTGGTTTAAGCGCAGCTGGTAACTCAGAACCATGCAGCTTCTTGCTCACTCACCCCCTTCTTCCCCCCTGCTCCTGGCAGGATGGGGAGGAGAATCGAAAGAATGTAAATCCTACAGGTTGAGATAAGAACAGTCCAGTAACCTAGGTATAATACAAAACTACTACTGCTGCCACCAATAATAATAGCGATAAGGGAAATAACAAGGGGAGAGAATATAAAACTAAAAGGGGAAAAGGAAAAGAAAACCATAAACACAAGTGACACACAATACAATTGCTCGCTACCTGCCTCCCCGGTTTATATACTGGGCATGACATGCTGTAGTATGGAATGCTAGTTTGGGTCAGGTGTCCTGTCTCTGCTTCCTCCCAGCTTCCCGTGCCCCTCCTCCCTGGCAGAGCATGAGACTGAAAAGTCCTTGATCGAGGTAAGCATTACTTAGCAACAACTAAAACCATTGGTGTGTTATCAGCATTGTTCTCAGACTAACGTCGAAAACACAGCACTGCACCAGCTACCAAGAAGGAGAAAAATGTCTGCTACAGCTGAAGCCAGGACAGTAAGTCAATTTGGAAGGTGTGGGTATTTGCATGTCTGCTCCAGTGGAAAATAACATTGCTTGGCTCTATCACACTGGAGGCTTTCTAACCCCTAAATAGAGCAGTTGTAGTTTACAGTTCAATAGCACCCTGAATGTATTACTGCTCATTTTGTTGTCATGCAAAACCACTGAAGCACTGTACCTTTTCCTGCAGCTATATGTCTGCCTGGATGTCGTTTTTGTAGCTGAGTTTAATTTGTAGGTATTATTGCTTGACAGGATTAAAAATGCTGTAATCCAGCATTGTCAGAGGAATGAACTCCATTGAGTGCTCATGGCCTCGCCTGCTGTTTCAGAGATGCTTGTGCCATGTGCTTACAATGCTCAGGACCTTGTCTTGAGTTGTTCTGATCCAGAGTCAGCCCTCTCTGTGTCCCTATGACCATAGTATCTGCTTGTGTGTGTAAAGTTAAGGGGACAAAGCTGTGATATGCAAAATGTTGTGCATGAATGGTTTAGTGTGTGGTGTCCCTGCTCATGGCAGGGGGGTTGGAACTAGATGATCTTAAGGTCCTTTCAACCTTAACTATTCTATGATTCTATGGGGTTTGGAGAGGGCAGGAATATGTTTTGCTTTTCAGTAGTGTTCCATGCTCATTTTTATATGACAATATCGGCTTATCATTTAGAGCAGGCTTTGGAAGAGCTGAGCTAATCCCCAGGAAAATGACTCATCTCTCCATCTTTGCATTGCTAATACACCCATTATCAATGCCATCTTGGCAACAAATGTAGATATTTAGGAACTGTACTATATATCCATAATCTCACAAGCTTGAAACTTATGCAAAACTCTCAGAAATCACGTCTGTGTTCCTTCAACACTGGGAAGGATCGAAGACTCACCTCTGCACAAAAACTCTCAGTAGCACTGGATCAAATGGCTTGTCACTGTCTGTACAACTGCAGGCACAATAGAGAGCCAAATGGCAACTGTGATACATTAATGAGGCAGCATTAGCATGGAGATGTTAAATTCTCTTTCTAGGATAAGACCTCATTTCTGCATTTTAAGCGAAAGTAATGTGCCCATCAGTGAAGAGCGAGGAATGATATCTTGTTTGTGGTTACTGAAGGCAAGGGTAGCTGGTACATTTGCTACACCATGGCTAGCCTTGACATGTTGTACTGCAGCCTGGGTGAATGGGAGTGTTTATGCATAGTAGACAAGTCCAGTTTTATCAATACTGTATCTACTTCCAGGTGGAGTGGATCTAAGAAGCTAGGTCTGGCCTTGCTATTGAGAGGAAGATGCTCTACTTGTGTCCCGTATGTAAGACTAGTTCCTAGCTGAGCACTGGCAATGGGCAAGGAGACTGGAGATCTGAAAACAATTCTCATGCCCAAAACTGAACAGAAGGAAAATTTAGAGCACAGGCTGTCCTGATTCCTCTCGTTCTCCCCCCAAGATGAGCAAAGGTTGCTATAACAACGGTGATAACGAGGTTTGACCCTCCCATTACTCTCAACCTCTGCCTACAAACCATCTACACTGAAAATCCCTGAACTCCACCTAAGGGGTTTGAACTTGGAAACTGTTAACCTTCCAAATATGTAGTTTATGGAATTATTTGCTTCCTAGCCCTTATAATTCTTTGATCTTTTAATGCACAACAGCACTCAGGCCTAAATACAGCAATCTACCAGCACCAGGCCATCATCCCTTCTTCCTGGATTCCTGTTCCCCCTCCCCCCTTCTTCCCCAGGCTGCTCACAGGCAGAAGCAAGTGGTCCCCGGTGCATTTATGGATGGGCTCTGCTTTGCCAATAATGAGCACTACATAAATGACATGTGGCTTAAACCACGACAAGACTATAGGGGGGAAGAACAGCTAGTGGACTCGGACTAGCTGGGAGCGGACAAGGATTTAGGGACAGACTGTGTCTCACATCAGCATCCCATATATGTTTGGATGGAATGATACAGAGTGCAGTCCTCCAGTCAGTTGCTGTGGCGTATGTAAGGCACGGACTCAGAGCATCTTCATGCAGCGAATCACTTTATTGCCTATTGCTCTAGCTTTTATACCATTCTAGCAAAGCTATCTTTAGCCTGTTGCTCTAACTCTTATGCCAAACTATTTTATCACATCATGTTTAGTTCCTGGTTTACAGTTTTGTTTTTTTCAACATTCTTCATCGTTTCACAAACAGTCCCAGAATAACCAGTTCCTTATCTTTCTGTTCTCCTACTCCTGTCCAGCTGGGTTGCTCTGCTTAATCACACAGTGTACTTTGCTTCTTCTTTAACTCTTTCTTCTCCAGCCAAGCAGCTACCTCTCTTTGGCAATAATGAAATAGTTTCCATCCTCTCCTACAAGTTGCTGTTTCAGAAATATAGTCCCTGTTCTGGTGTTCCTACCAGGATAACATATTTATTTTGTTAAGTTACCCCAGGTCTTTGGGACCAAGCATTCAAATTTTGTCCTTTGCCTTTTAAGGTACTTGAACTCATCTCTGCATGTGTAGGTTGAAACCACACTTGTTTGCTATCTGTGGATGTTTATGAGTTCCTGGCATTTGTCATAAGTATAGGTTTTTCCCCTCTGTCCTTGGGCAGGAATTTCCCTCCTGCTATAAATTTGCAGAGTACTATGTATCATTTCCCTCCTGTCTACCACCCTATGCCTCATAAGTGATTATACTCCAGTGGGGAAGCAATTTGTATGTATATTTTTATAAAACACTTTGGGGTCCTTGGGGAAGAAAGTTGTTATATAAATGTATTTCCCAGGGGAAAGTAGTGGAAATCTCATTACTTGGAACATACAGCATATTTAAAAGTAGGCTTGACAGAACACTAGAAAATAAAGGAAATGGTCCTGTACTGGCATTGGGATGGTCTAAATGATCTAGCAGATATTTTCCATCTCTAAAGTTTGTCTCATGATTTTATTTAGTGCTTTGGAAAAAGGGCTTGAGGAATGGTAAAGCCATCCACATATAAAATATCCTTCAGCAACAGTGTGGCTTATTTTAATATAACCTTTAGCAAAACACTGTGGTGTGCTTACTTACCGATTTATTTTAGGTATTTAAAAATATTTCTATTAGTGATCTCTTTGAATTTCTTTAGATGGTGCAATGGATTTGTAGCAAAACACAGCATGTAATTTGAATGTACTCTCTGAAGCCATGTATTTGGTGCCAAGCAAAATTTGTATGTGTAGCTTCTGTTTTAAGCCATTACATGGTGTGTAATAACACAGTAGTGCTATTACAGATATAGAAGCCATTCTGTAGCTGGACTCAACATAACAACTTCACTGCAGTAAACTACTTATGTAATAGACTGCATGGATGTCACTGGAAAGTAACCAAAACCATCCATCTGAACTGTTTCTCAGCTTGCTTAAGTTAATGGTGATCTCTCTGAAGGGAAAAATTGTGAAAATGTGAAAATACATCAAGAATGCCCATGCAGAAATGTTATGAAATAAAATTAGTGCAGTCATTAAAGATAAGCCATTTTTGAACATGGAGAAAGGATAGTGTTCTGATACTTCAGCTTTCAGAACTTAGTTATCAGTCTTCAGCCAAGTTATTCTAGCTCCTATTTACTAGTGAAATAGGAAGGGTACAGTGAATAAGTCTTACCTAATTGCCATATAAATTGGCCAAATGGTTTTCAAGACCATTTATTTTTAAGAAGTGTTGTTTTGACTGCCATAGCTAAGATATAATTTTGTATTCCTTTATAATAAAATGACAGCTACGACCAATCAAGCTGCATCGCTGTGCAATATGTCAGCTCCTTTCAACAGACCTGATTTCCAGAATAACCTTTTCCCCCAGACATTTGTTTTCCTTTGATTCCAGTGATGAGACCCAAAGGGATTTCATTCAGAACACTTGAGACTTCCAGCTTTGTGAAGCCATAGAAAAGGTAGGAGTGGCAGATCTCAGAAACAACTAAATTGAAATACAAACTCCAATCTGTCATTTGCAAACTTTAAAGAACCAGTAGCAAAGTTTTAAAGGAAGATTTAAATAGTTAGGAGAACATGGTAGTTTTCAGTAGTGCCTATTGTACATCAAATAATTTGCTCTTTGTTCATGGACATCCACTCTTTCTGCTCTGTATCACTTTATTTCTGTTTATGTCCAATATGCAGAGTGATAATTTACCACTGAACCTCTTGCAAAGTGTCAGCCTTGGTTATAGATAGGTTCTTCCTTGCCCCTTGCTCTGTGTGGTCATTTATTTATTATGTGAGATTTAGCAAGTCTCTTAACCTCCTCTTTCACCCTTATTTCCCTACTTTAAAAAAACCAACCAAACAAAAAACCAACCCAACACATTTTTAATATTTTTTAATATTTGCACGCTAGCATTTGTAAAATAAATTTGTAAAGCAATTCCAGATCTGTCCTGGCCAAGTCCCACTAGTGCAGGATCAGCTGCCCAATTGTTACATTTTTGTAATAGTCAGTGCTTCCTGTCTGAAATAAATTGGCATGTAATGTGGGATCAGCCTAAAACTTATAGTCTCTGGTTTTTTCCTGTGCTCACTGAGCACCTGGGAGTTCAGTACTTTCCATAGCTAGTTGTTTTCCTGCAGGGAGTCCCTCTACACCACCTCCTTCTCCTTCTGTAATCTCAGGTAGCCTTCCTTTCATTCACTTCTTTAACATTGAAAAAAAAATGGCAATAAAATAAAAAGTGATCTTCACCAATCTCAATAGATGTGTTTCAGTAGAGTTGAAGAAACCTTTTCAATAGTATGTTTTAGGGATATGTTTTGGGTTTTTTTTCTCAGACCTTATTGCATTTAGCTCTGCCACAGAGATGAGACATTTATTAATAATTTTTGTGATTTAAACAGATTGCTTATTTCTTTAGATGTTTACTGTTGCTCAAATTGCTGCTTTTAGGGTTTGAGAGAAGTGCTAGGGGGAAGTTATATAATTTTACTTATTGCAGTCTCCACTTGCTCTCAGAGTTTTGGTTTGAGTCATTCTTTTTTTCTAATAAATGATTTGGATGTGGTCATTATTTCCTTTAGCCACTTCTTTTTCTCCGGTGTTCTTAGCTGAAAAATTCATACTTATGCTACAACATACAAGTGACACTTGATGATGAGTACAGAAGGGTCTCTGATGTAGACCTCAGATTTTTAAGCACCAGGTAGATTTGCAGAGTAATATTGTATTTGATGGTCATAAAACAAAATAATTGCATCATTGGATTTAAACATATATACTACAAATATTGCATGTAAAATTGTTCTAATGTAGAATTTAATCTTTGTGTTTTCCAATTTCTATGAAGTACAGTAAATCTGATACTATCTGCTCCTATTTTTGCTCTTTTACAAGAGATACTGATGACTTGGCAGTAAAATAAGATCTTAAAGACATACTGTCTTTCAAAAGGTATTTTTCAAAGAAGATCATAAAAATTTAAATGAAAACAGGTGTGTGAGAGATACTAAACTTCTTTCTCAATTCATATAGGTTGTTGGGGTTTTTTCCCTCTGATCTGTTTCATAATCTCTGCTTTCCTACACCAAATACTTTTTTTTTTCTAAGGGTGTGATCTGTATCCCAGACCATGCTGCATTGCAGGTCAAGCGGAGTATTCCCTAACCCTCATTTAGTGTTTATTCACATATTGCATGCAGAATGTGAAGACTATTTTCAGATTATTATTATTTTTAAATGCATAAAAACTGTAACATCCATGCAATTCATTAATGACAAGGAAAACAAAAACTCCAGAGTCACCATGCAGGCTCACATGCAGTGTGATGAACACACATGCTAAATACAGTGCTGCAACTGCATCACACACATCAGACCAGTCATCCATGGCAGTGATATTTAATAAGGAAAGAGTGATTGTCATGAATAAACTCAGTGTGGATGTTAAATATATGTTTCCATCCCTTACATCCATTACCTCTATCATGGCTGTTTCACTTTTATTAAGTTTGCTTTTCAAACTTACATTAGGGGTTCCTGTTGAAGTATTGGAGACTATTACACTGTTAAATACTTCACAGAAAACACTGTCTCTCTCTTAAAATGGTGCTACCTGCTGTAAGCAGGCATAGAAATAAAAGAACCCCCTAAGAAAAGACACACCTGGAAACTCTACTCAGCAAAGCCTTTGTTGGTATTATTTATTTCCTTAGTTTGATAATTAATACTTAAGTGTTCTTAAACCTTTAGGGAAGTCTGTAGTCCTAGAAATTAGATTGTTTTACACTGCTTCATTTTATACGCTGCCAATGAAATTAGTGGTCAGGCAAGGTGCCTGTCTTAACAGGTCCGAGCATTAAAGGTCTCACTTTTTCTCCTCAGTCAGAGTTTAAGCAGGCTTAAGTTCAGGCTTCTGCCTTAGTGTTTAAGACAACCCATACCCTGAGCAGAGGAGTGACTCTCCCGGCTGTGGGAAGTCCATAACCTCTGTGCTCAAATGCATCAGTGTTCATGGACTGCAAAACTCATCACCATAAAGAATTACTTGGAGACCACCCATGTAATAGACTTCAAGGTAGCTATTAGAAGCAGGTTTAGTGAGTACTGAATTGACCAATAATCAAGGTTTTCTTTCCCATCAGTGACTCTACTGAGGCAGTCCAGTCCCTTTGATTTAACTCTTCTGGTGTGTTTGCCAATACAGGAAACAACTGATAAACATCTTTATGAGTCAAAGCTCTTAGAGGTGCATGGGCACTAATTTCAAGGAGATAAAGTGTCCACACATTTTCAATCACTGCTTTGAAATTGGTCACCTTTACACCAGAGCTAATTTCTGGCTGAAGTGTCGTCAGAAGCAGTTTCTGGAGTTCCTACCTCATTCAGCTCTGTTTTGGCTCATGCAGTGTGGAAAACAAAATGTAAATCCTCCTCATGCTAAAAGAAAATTCACATTCCCAAGTAAGGGGAACCGCTATGAGTGAAAACATTCTTATATTTTTTTTATGAGAAGTCCCTTTCCAATATCCAAACATCAACGTTCAACTTGTGAGCATTCAATAATGAGCTGTATTATGAAACAAGCAACAAAACAATTGGTAGGTCCTACTTTGAGTCAGGGAGAGTAGGTATGGAATATCATTACCTTCCCCCACTCGCCCTCTACTCTGTAAAACTCAATCCCATGTGAGAAATTAAAATCTATGAGCATGGCAAGGACATTATGAAAACCAGGCAGTGTATTTGCATATTTTCATAACCATAAACATTTTTTTTTTCCATTTGTGCTGTGATGTTCTCCATTCATATTCTAAGTGGCAAGAGCTTTTAGCTGTGATTGGGCCCAGTCCTCAGTGGACAAGCACCAAGTGTATCACGTGGCATTTATTAATCTAAAAAAGTTGTCTTTCAAAACGTATCTAAAAACATATGGGAGTTATGTGAAGCAAAGCAATTGCAAGTTCATTTGTTATTTCAACAAGCTCATTTCTTATGATTTCAGTTGTATAATAGATGTGGAACTGTTTGCAGGTTGTCGTCATATATTTTTCATTTGGTTCTTTGGGTTAAAGAAATGCAAGACTGAAACATACTGTCCCCTCAGAGGAACGGATGATGTTACACATCTGTAGGATTCTTTCCTTCCTTTCTCATTCTTTTGTCAGATGGCATGTGATATGCTTTTCAGGCAGTAATTTAGAGGCTGTCAGTTCTACAGTGGTCACTGGGGATGAAGCGATCATCTGACATACTGCTTTTAGCATGTGGGGTTCCTGGCTTGCAAAGATGCAGGTCTCTACCTGGGAAAGTGTTTGCAGGGTTAGTGAATCACTGGGCTATGCCAAGCATGAGATTTTCAGCAGCTTCCTCAGTAATCTTTTACTAGCAATTGCCCTGTGATAGCCTGTTACGTCAGTTACTCCTAAAATGGATTTATGAAGTATTATTTGTAGACAAGAAGGTATTTATTCTACAACAGTTTAATATATGCATTTCTCCAAAGCATATTGTCTGTTATATCGGTGCTCTCTGGGGAGGGAAAATACATCATGTATTTGTTGCTTGTCATTTTTAATTTTACTTTTTGTCTTGTACTTTTTGTTTATATGTACTGTCTCCAACCTTTTCCATGTTGAATAGTATGAGTAATTTTGTAAGCTGAGAACTAAGCTATGGTTAATATGGGTTGCTTTTCTACATACAACAAAATGTTCCTACATGATGAGATCCTCTTCCTACTTCTGAGTGTGTCACAAGGAAAAATAAACATGAATTTTAAACAATTAGAGATATGATTGAATTGGTAGCTGTGTGAAGGATAATGACACTAGTGCCTGCCTTTGGAGATCTGTTAGTATCAGGTCCCAAAAGTTTTGCAAAGGAGGAAGTATTTGACCTTCATATGATGCATGTAGCTGGTGATGATTTGGCTGTGGCACAGCTATATTTTCATGTAAATTTTATTTATATGAGTAAAAAGAAAGTGTACAAAGATATGCAGTACATATATTTTAACCTTATAATCCTCTCTTCATTGCTGCTGTTAACTTTAATTTAAAATAATGCAGGTCAATATGATGGATTGAGTGGCTTATTAATTATATCCTTTGCACTAGGAAAGAGCTTGTGAGGTCGGGCTTATTAAATAGGTAGAGAATGAGAGAAACTCACCTGAGGCTGGTTCTGAAATGGGAGCTGAGCAGGTTACATATTGGTAGAAAATGTGTGCAGGTGGAGAGATGGAAGCTTTCTTCATTTGGCACTCCACTGCCTTTCCACCAGAGCTGGTGGGGACATTTGGGCAGACCAAAGTTGGAGCATGGGGTACAGGCACAGACACATCCATGGCCCACAAGACTGTGTGTGCATTAGGGATGGTAACATTTGCTGCTCCAGCTTCTGGAATAATTGCAGAATAACCACACACCTGCCCTATGGATGAAGTGGAAATATACTTTTTTTTTTTTTTCTTCCCTGAAAATATTCTAGTTAGTTGGATTTTGTGTAGGAGGGATGTAATTATAACCTCATCTGTGAATCTGGTCAGCATTATTTTTTCTTTCTCAGTTGTGTGTCTTAGAAAAATGAGAATAGGCTAAAATGGTAAATTAACAGTTTGTAGCCTGGTTTTATAGTGGTTGAATTTTTGGTAAATGTTTTGGATTTGGGGGTTTTCTATGCACAGGAGAGTGTTACAAGCATCATTCCTGTCTGACATGGTTTGCTGTAGGCAGTAAAGTTGAGCTGACAATTCAGTGGCTTTTGTTAGGAATACCTGGTCAAAAATATTTATTGTGTGCTTTATGATGGCTTCTTCTTAAAAAAGACTAAATATGAAAAAGCCAAAAAAGTAGTTTGATATATCATATTCTCACCAGCCCATCTGACACACTATTGAGTTGACTTTGCTGGGAGACATCCCATGTTTCATTACCTTGTAGTCTTCAGAGCCATGTTTGAGGCAGTTCAGATGTTTCACTGCCTTTTAATTTATTTTTAAAGAGTGTCAAAAATCCCTTATTTTTCATATATTTCTTTTTTTTTAAAAGAATGTCAGAAATATACTATTTCCCATACAAGCTCTAAATCTGTGGCCCAGGGTGGCCTGCCATATTTCTGTGCCTTAACTGTCAGCTGTGCCGGAGCTGACATGATGTACTTCAGTAATGCACATGATTTAAGACATGAAAAACCATCCATTAAAAGGGGAACTGAGCTACCAGAGTTAGCATTTTAAGTTAGGCTTTGAATCAGACCAAAAACAAACCAAAGCTTGAAAATAGCTGAAGGAAGCTATAAGAGCTAAATGGCCAAAGAGCAGGTGTCATGAAGCAGCAAACAAGCTTACAACCCAGTTCTTGAAAAGTTGTCTGGGGAGTCCTGTTTCAATACTTCATGGATGAACATATAAAATGTAGAGAACAGCAGCTGTGCAAAGAAAAATAGCAACCTGATAATCAGGCTCCTGTTCGCATTAAATAGTCATGAGAGTCCAGTGATCCAGCGTATCTGTGGGATAATTACTGAATATGATTTAGAAATTAAACTTATATTTAAAAATGTAGCATTGCTCACACATAAAGGAAAAACGGACTTTCAGGGTAAGAAAGATGCAGCTGCACCTTGTATGCCAGGAACTCACTCCACAGCAGTTCCCGTGGCAACATTGCTTGACGGAGGATGGAGCAGAGTGGAGATTCTGCGGCCAAACTCTGTCCCAACACCAGCAGAGATGGGAACTAGGTGGTACTTAAAACTGATAAGCTGCATACTTGCTGCCCTGAGCCAACAGCCTGTCATCTTTTGACAAAATGCTGTCCTTTGTGTGAACTTTGCTTCATTATAATGCATTTTAATACGAAAACACACCTCCACCTCCAATGCTACCTGCCTCCAAAGTGAGACCACCCCTCTTTGAGCATGCTCTTTGAATTTTTTGTGGCATATACCTTTAAAAGCGAAGCGAGGAAAATTTACACCAATAACAATAAAGGTATGTATGACTAGAGTCACTCAAGCTCCACCTTGAAGGTGAAAAATACTATAAAAATGACCCAAAAAGTGGGGGGCTTTAGGGAAGACATCATCGTGGACGAGCTGAGGAAGACCCCATCAGCTGACTACTCTCAACTCCTGGGACCGGTCGATGGGCTGGACCTTTCTTCCCCCCCATAGGGACGCCTTTGGGTAAGACTTGCACTGTATCCAGTGCTTCCCCAGGAAAATTAGGAATCTCTATATAGAGTTACTTTTTAATTTTACACTTTAAAGCCAGGCTGTATTATTCATAACTTTGTCGTGCGGTTGTATACCTTATTATTTGCACATGCTTTTGCAGACAGTGTATTTATCACTGGCAATCCACAAGAACCTGTATCTGTTGCTTTAATAAACTGCACTGTTTAAGTAGCTAATCGTAAATCTCTCATTGAACGTGACCAGCTCCCTCAGTGTGGCCGTGCTAGTTCGTGAGCACGATTAGACTGAAGGTGCAGTGCACTATTAGTGCATCCGGAATTGTGATTATTCAATATATTGAATGCGACCGGACTGATAGTGGCAAATTGAGCATCACTCAGAATCTAAGCCTAGCCGCACCCAGCCCCTCTAATATCTGAGGACCAGCTGGAAAGCAAGGGGGTTTATTTTCTGTCAAATTATTTTACCCTTTCACGCAACAGAAATTTGGCGTAGTCAGCAGGATTGCCATGGATAAACTGCTGCAAAAATATGATTCTGCCACTTCCCCGGCTGGGAAGGAGTGGGCCCAAAAATTTTGGAAAGATGAAGAGAAAGTGGTAGAACGTATTGAACAATGTCAGGCTTTACAAAAGATCAGAGTGGGAAAAGCTAAAAATGTTATTTGTGCAATGTTAGGTGCCTGTTTATCTTGTGCACGAGAAGAAGCTAAAAATGCCCCTGCTCCTAATCTGATTTCTGCTGTAGAATATACAACTCTGAAATCAGAAAATGAGGTGCTGAAGTCATCATTAGCTTTTCATAAGGAGACAGGAGAAAAACTAGAAGCTCGAAATGATGAACTTGCAAGCGAAAATGAAAAATTAGAAACTCGAAATAATCAACTCGCAAGTGAAAATGAAAAATTAAAAACTCAAAATGATCAGCTTGCGAGCAAAAATGAAAAACTAGAAGCTCGAAATGATGAACTTATATCGCAAGCTGATCGATTTGGGGTCGAAAATAAGATCTTAGGATCCCGAGTTGATCGACTAATGAATCAAAATTATCAACTTAAATTACTACTGGAAAAGGTGAATGGGCTGTTGGATAAAATGCAACCTTCTGCTCCAGTCCAGCAGATTCGTAGGTTAATGCGTTGCCCAGCTCAGACAGAAGATTTTTGGTCTGACAGTGATGATGATGAGGTGGAAGGGACCCTTGCTTTTCAATCGATTCCCTTATGACCTCTGATTAAAACTGAAACTGCTGTTGATAGTGATGAGGAGGTCCACACTATTGTGTGTACCACTCCATGGTCACCAACAGAATTACTGAAATTAAAGGAAAAATACTCAAGACGGGCAGGAGAGTCTGAGACAGAGTATCTATGGCGAGTCTCCCTTCAGGGAGGAGATATGGTTATGTTAAATGAGGAAGAAGCAGGAGGTTTTTGGGGGCCCGGAGTATTTTTAACTTCCTTGCCAAGGTCATAGGCGAGGCCAACAGGTTTACGCACTAACCTGGAACGAATTTGTACAAGAAGTAGACAAATACGGACGCCAAATGGTCTGGGTCGGTTCATTCAGAGAAAAAAACCCCGATCACACCCGAAGGGTTCACCAAGTCTACACTCAAAATTCTAAATCTGACCAAACTTATACTCAAAATTTTAAATCTGATCGATTTTCTACCCAAAACTCTAAATTTGATGGGAGGTTTAAACCTAACAAGGAACGGAATGAATTGTGGCGTAAGGCCCTGAGTCTGGGTAAGCCTCGACAATTCCTACATGGTTTCTCTACAGAGGATCTCTGTATATTGGTCCGATCTCTATCTAGAAAGAATAACCCAGTAGGGGGAAAGTGTTTAACTGGAGAATCCCCAACCCATGAGGAAGGCGTGCCCTCTGCACCAGAATGCAACCTGATCGACCTGTCAGAATCCCAGCAAAAAAACTTGCATCCCCGGGGAGGGCAGTGAGCCACTCTGCCCGGCAGGTGTTAGCAGTACAATGGCTCTCTAACAAAAACTCTGAACCTATTATTGCCATTCCGGTCGGACCCCGAAAAATATTAGTAAACTTTCTTATTGATACTGGAGCCCAAATGTCAGTGATCACTAATGAGACGGCACAAACCCTGGGTATAAAACCTACCCGACACCGAGTTAAATTCACAGGAATTGATGGCGTGATAAAGGAATGCCCCACTGCAAAAATAACCCTCTGGTTGCCAGAGGAACAGAGACTGACCCGGGCAGAAGTATTAGTGGGTGCCGCATATACCAACCTTCTAGGATTTGACATATTGTGTGGACGAACGTGGAAACTCCCAGATGGAACTATGTGGAGTTTTGCAGGACATGAAAAGGAATCAGGCACAATGAGGTTAAGTCTGCTAGAAACATGCATACCCTTACCTGCATCTAAAGTTACCAATGTCAGGCAATACCCGTTGCCTGCAGCAGCACTTACACGGGTTGACGGGGTGGTGACAGAGTTGGAGAAAAGAGGCATCATTAAAAGAACTCACTCACCCTGTAATTCACCGGTGTGGCCAGTCAAGAAACCCACCGGGCAGTGGCGTTTCACAGTAGATTACCGACAGTTAAATGCCAATACCGCACCCCTAACTGCAGCAGTTCCAAATATTGCTGAAATTGTGACAATGATACAGGGAGCTGCCCATTCTTGGATGGCTGCCTTAGATGTTAAAGATATGTTTTTCATGATTCCCCTCCTTGAGCAGGACAAAGCGCAATTTGCATTCACGTGGAAAGGGATCCAATATACTTTTAACCGACTTCCACAAGGATATAAACATTCCCCCACCATTGCTCACAATGCTTTGGCTAAAGTCTTAGCAGAAATTCCTGTTCCACCTGGCAACACTGTATACCAATACATTGATGACATCCTAACGGGGGGAGAAAACCAAGAAAGTGTAAAAGACACAGTGGAAAACATCCAGGGAACATTACTTGAACTGGGCTAAGAAATCCCAGACTCAAAGTGTCAGGGACCCGCACAAGAGGTCAAATTTCTGGGCGTCTGGTGGATTAAAGGAGCTGCTTCTATCCCTCAGGACACCCTAGAAAACCTAGAACATGGACAAAATCCATCCAGCGTAAAGGAATTACAGCAAGTTTTGGGAACTCTAGGTTACTGGCATAAACATATTCCTGGCTTCTCCATTATTGCCCGTCCCCTTTATAGTTTGCTCAAAAAGGGAAAAGAGTGGGAATGGACTGAACAACACACCAATGCACTGGAATTACTAATAAAAGAGCTAAGATTATTCCAACAGCTTGGTCCTATCCACCCAACTGACCCTATCCATGTAGAATGGGGGTTCAGTGAACATGGCTCTCACTGTAACTTATGGCAAAAGGGGCCAGAAGGACCAGAAAGACCACTGGAGTTTAGCTCTCACTCTTTCAATGATACCGAAAGGAGGTATTCGGATCTTGAGAAAGGCCTACTATCCCTAGTGCGAGCAGTGAAACGAGCAGAACAAATAAGAAGAGAACAGAGTGTAATCATTCGGGGGCCTTTTCGCCTCCTAGATGTGGTCCGTAAAGGAACGGCACCACCAGCTGGCATTGCCCAAAAACCCACAGTTCGTAAGTGGTATGCTTATTTAGAGGGCATTAATGAAATTATGCCAATCTCTGAAGGCAATGTTAAAGTATCCAAACTGCAAAAAGACATAGATGGCACTCTGTTGTTCCAGTCTCCACCGAATAAACCATGTCTGATTCGAGAAGCACCCCCTCTGAAGGAAGGCAGTGATCTTACTGGAGTGTGGTTTACAGATGCCTCATCTTACCGAGAGAATAATAAGTGGAAATACAAAGCTGTAGCAATGGAGGTAGCAACAGGGGAAAGAATAACTGAAACAGGTGAAGGAAGTGCACAAGTGGGGGAGCTCAGAGCAGTCCTACTAGCTGCACAACACCAGGCTAGTCACATTTACACTGATTCATATGCTGTTTTCAAAGGAGCCACCGAATGGGTGGGTCATTGGGCAGCAAATGACTGGCAGGTGAACAGGGTCCCAGTTTGGGAAACCGATAGCTGGAAACAACTGTTGGAGATAGGGGAACAAAAAGTACTACATATTGGTTGGGTAAAAGGACATGACCGTTCAAACTCAATCACTGCTCAGTTTAACCAGCAGGTAGACAGCCTCACACGACTGAGGCAAATTAATATTTCAAATGATGATCAGAAATGGGAACGCTTACTTGAATGGTTACATGTTAAACGTGGCCATACCGGACGGGCTGATTTATATCGGGAAGGTTTAGCCCGAGGATGGCCTGTATCGGTTAAGCTGTGTGAACAGGTAGTGACTGCCTGCTCACAATGTCGCTTACGACTCAATAAAGACCATCCGAGTAAAGCCCCTCCTTTACATATTCAGGACAGGAAAACATTGTGGCATTCCTGGCAAATTGACTATATTGGACCATTGAGACCATCAGGTGGAAAGAAATACGTCTTGGTGGGAGTAGAAATCATCTCTGGACTCACTGTGGCCACTGACTTTACATCAGCCACAGGAGAAAACACAGTAAAGGGCCTTAAGGAGTGGTTTAGAACACTTCCCCTTCCAGAGGAAATCCAAAGTGACAACGGGTCACATTTTACAGCCACAATAGTACAAGACTGGGCCAAAGAAGAAGGGATTCGGTGGGTATTCCACACCCCCTACTATCCCCAGGCTAATGGCATTGTGGAACGCACCAATGGATTGGTTAAGCGTTTTGCAAAAACTCATGAATCTGGGTGGCATTTGCGATTGAATGATGCCATCTATCAATTAAATAACAGATGGAGTGGAGATGGCTGTCCCAAAATGAAAGCTTTTTGTGCATCTGCTAATGTAATCTCCCCAAAGGTTCATACCAAACCAGAAGAACACCTTACAGGACTTCACACCGGACAACCGGTACTGGTGAAGATGCCCCAGATTGGAACAGTACCAATGGTACTAGTTACACCCAAAAATCCCTATGCATGGGAAGCCAAAGACTGTTCAGGAAAGGTACACTGGATTAGCACCCGGTGGATCTCACCTTCTTTTTAACCCCATCGGTCAAATAAGACCGAGCATGTTTCTCTTCCCTTTTTGTGTTCATAGGAACCCTAGATGAACTGCACGTGGATGGACGGATTGGCCTACGCTAACCTTGAGTGCATCCAGGGAATCTTGTCACTCATCTTAGCCGTAATATTATTTCTGTTGTACATGATTGTTTGCAAACCCAGGTTTTAAGATAATGAACCAATGGATTGTATCAACGACATTATGTCTTATCTTAACAATGCAGGTCCTTCTCGCTATAGACCTGCAATGGCCCTGGTCTCAAGCTCACATAAAATACACAGGGAGCATGGGATTAAATTCTAACAAAGGCTTAAATCTGTCAACGGTGGTGATGCACGGGACGGAGGTGTACTTGGAAAACGAGTGGGGCTGGGATAGCACAGACTTCCATGGTTGCTGGGGGCAGTGGGAGAACAAATAAAGGTAGGATGCAGGGTTATCAATGAATCCACTCACCAACGAGTAACTCAAATCTCCGTAACTGAAATAAAAACTGAGGAGAAACAAATAAAAACCTGTGCTGAGGAACGATGGGACTGTTGGTCCAATTTTACTTTGGTCCAACCAGTCTTTGTGGTCTGCCTCTGGGCACAAAACAGCATAGGGTTATCCTTTAAATTCAAGATTAACACCATGACAACAGCCTCTGTGCCAAATGTAGAAGACACAGAACCCACACCCCAACCAATTTTTGAGAGTATATTTACTCGGCCTCCTATTAGTCTAACTCCTTACATTTTCAATATCGATCCTTATGTCATCAAAAATACTGGTCAACAACAAATATTGTTTAACCCATCATATTCCCTCAAGCAGGTGGAACTATCAATGCAGATTAACATCTCTGCAATCATACCCACCTGCTCACCATTCCTGGGTACATCTTATGCAGGGTGGTCAGCATGGTTAAATGGATGAAACCTCACCCCCTCAAGACGACCAAAGAGAGATGTGACTGGTATCTTAGGAACTGGACTAGGAGTCTTAAATAGCATAGATGCTGAAGTACTTGCCAATAAACTAGTCACAACGACCAGTGATCTAAACAAATTGAAATACCCTTTGCGGTCCTCTCTTCTAGCTTTGGGAAATCACCAATGGCTTTTATCGAATATATTACCTCAATGGGAAGAAACGAGTGAAAAAGACCACCAACTGATCATAAATGCACTTGGTGGAGCCCAAGACAATGTTTCTCTAGCCCTCAGTTGTATCCAAGCCCAACTGTGGATGCAATCAATGACAGCTGCAATTATAAGGGAAGGTGAAGAAGGCACCTTGCCCACTGAAATTTGGAAAATAATATGGGATAATGCAATTGAATTTGAGAGGAAATTTCAGTCTTGGTGGTACCTGGTTAACTTCACTTACGATCCCACTGAGAGTAAAGTCACTGCTTTTGTCTTAACGATACGCAATGCTTCGGTATACACTATATACCCAATCACTGCGCTGGGGTTGAATCACCACGGGACTATACTCTATCCAATAGAACATAGAGTATGGGCACAATACGAAAATAAATGGCAAACTGTTGATGTTGATGCATGCACTACACGAAACCAACAAGGATTTATTTGTGAGAGTAATACCATTAAAGCGCAAGACATTTGTCTTGACACTGAACAAAATGTTTGTCATTTTGAAATACATCCCAATGAAATTCAAAAATCTGTGCTTATATATGTTGGAAAAGGATGTGCTTGTATGAGAACTCTTTGTAATTCTGTACTGATAGACGGCATTGTTATAGATATAAATAACCACTCGAACCTTTGTGTTTGTAACTTTACTAACATTATTGGATGCGACTTTAATTATTCAGCTCCCGTCACATCTCATCAATTGCTGCAATCTGACTATACACTGACTAATGATCTACTACTCGCTTCTATCGGAACGAACCTTAAGTTAGTGAAAAAGCTGCTACACCATGATGACTTGAAGCAGTTGTTGATCCAGGCCAGAGAGAGTGGACAAAAGACTCCAATTACCATCCACCATGACGCGGAAGAAGTCCATCAAGTGCTAGAAAGAGTCAAGAAAGAGGGAAGACATGAATGGTGGGACACTCTATTTGGATGGTCACCAACCGCCACAGGGATTCTCAACAGGATGCTCCACCCTGTTGTGATCTTGCTAATGCTCACTATATGATGTTTTGCTTTGACAATTGCTTTATATGTTAGGCTTTGGATTATGATGAAATGCTTAACTCATTTGATATCCCCACAAGATATATATGTCCTTGACAACCCTCACTCAAAGAGTATATGGGATATTCCCAATTCCCTCTAAGTGTCGTGAAGCTTGAGTGACTATAGTCACGGGGTGGAATATGTGGGATAATTACTGAATATGATTTAGAAATTAAACTTATATTTAAAAATACCTTTAAAAGCGAAGCGAGGAAAATTTACACCAATAACAATAAAGGTATGTATGACTAGAGTCACTCAAGCTCCACCTTGAAGGTGAAAAATACTATAAAAATGACCCAAAAAGTGGGGGGCTTTAGGGAAGACATCATCGTGGACGAGCTGAGGAAGACCCCATCAGCTGACTACTCTCAACTCCTGGGACCGGTCGATGGGCTGGACCTTTCTTCCCCCCCATAGGGACGCCTTTGGGTAAGACTTGCACTGTATCCAGTGCTTCCCCAGGAAAATTAGGAATCTCTATATAGAGTTACTTTTTTTTACTTTTATACTTTAAAGCCAGGCTGTATTATTCATAACTTTGTCGTGCGGTTGTATACAGTATTATTTGTACGTGCCTTTGCAGACAGTGTATTTATCACCGGCAATCCATAAGAACCTGTATCTGTTGCTTTAATAAACTGCACTGTTTAAGTAGCTAATCGTAAATCTCTCATTGAACGTGACCAGCTCCCTCAGTGTGGCCGTGCTAGTTCGTGAGCACGATTAGACTGAAGGTGCAGTGCACTATTAGTGCATCCGGAATCGTGATTATTCAATATATTGAATGCGACCGGACTGATAGTGGCAAATTGGGCATCACTCAGAATCTAAGCCTAGCTGCACCCAGCCCCTCTAATATCTGAGGACCAGCTGGAATGCAAGGGGGTTTATTTTCTGCCAAATTATCTTACCTTTTAATGCAACACTACAGTAATCTGGCAATTACTTTTTTTGATCCTAGGAAAGATATGATACCATATGTTGATGTTTTAAATGTCTGTGCTTTGTCATAGGAAAAGTTTTTATACACTACTTCTACAGGGTTTCTGCAGCACTTACTTTAACTTATTTTCCCTACTCAGCATAAATAAATTCCAAACAATACAATACCTGTCATACAGCTGTAATAATAACTTCACACAACTTCATTCTGAAGCATTTGTTCCACTAAAAGAGTTTCCTACCTTATTTGCATAGGTCTATTTAAGAATATAGGACTTGTTTTAATATTACATAAAGAACCAAGCAAGTGTTTGCTCAGCTATGGCAACAAGAAATATGAAGAATGTACATATGTCCAAAAAGATAATAGCTGACTATCGAAAAAAAAAATTCCCAGAAATTAGTTGTGAAATGAAGTGGAATATGTGAACGGTTGTGAAAAACAACTACATTAATTTACATGGGTAAAATAAATGGTACATGAGAGAACTGCCACAGCAGAGTTATTCGGAATAGGACTGGATATGCACATGCATGTGTGCATTTATGGGTATTTATATGAGAGAAATTTTTAAAATGTTTAATGAAATTGCCATAGTTGTATCAAGTTACACACAGTGGTTTGCAGGCCTAATCCTGCTCATGTTAAAGGCAATGGAAATAAGAACCATTGACTAATTATCACTCTGTAAATGCTCCAAAATATCCATGTTGAATTCTAACAAATTACTAGAACCTCAGGGAAAGAAACAATGCTAATTAGGATGAACTTTAGGTGTAGGATCTAATTAATATGATCTTTATATGAAGCTTGTTCCAAATGAAGCAACTTTAAAAGTTATATGAATAAATGCCTTGGGCTGTATAGCACTAAATAAGTTAAAAAATAAACAAACATGTTCCTTAAAATCAGCAAGTAACAAATCAAGATATTAACATGGGTGCTTTGTTTCAGCAAAGATTCTGATTTGCTTTAGCTCTGAATGCCACTGTTGCTGGGGATTGTTTGTTTCTAACTGGTACCACACAGAGATGCTGGGGGGGGGGGAAGCAAAAGGATGGCAAAAATACACAAATTACTTTTGTTTGGAGGCAAATACTGATTTCAAGATCTTATAAAAAATGATATGTCAGTATTAAAACAAGAACTTAAAACTATGTCTTTAGGTAACTTAGAAGGTTTTTTTCCTGTTTCAAGGAAGGCAGTGAGATTCCCAAGCAGGAGAAATTTGTGTACCATGTCAAATAAAGAAGGCATAAAGGTGCATGTATTGCTTGCATATAATATTTTGCAAACAGAGGGAAAAAAAGGAAATGAGTCTCAACATACTATTTCTATTCTCCTTCAATACAACCCTTTCCACTCGGCTGTTTGCAAAGAGCCTGGTTGGCGAATGCTATGCAGAAAACATCAGCCCTTGGCAGTGCCAGGGGGCAGAACCACTAGTCTGTGGGCAAAAAGGCTTTAGGCATGTGTGCCTTCACACAGTCAGGTAGTGCTGGCTCAGGAGGATTCAGCTCCATCAGCCGACCTGAAAGAAATGAGCTCACGAATTAGATGAAGTTCTCCATGGCACTGACAGAGACACTGGGAAAGGGACTTTCCTAGTTTCTGGGGGCGGTTACTCTAGAAATATTCTTCAACCCTTATTTCTTATAGTCCTGCTGCATTCCCCACCTGGGGCTAAAACCTGAACCTGCTGTGAAACCAAGAGCAGAGCTCTGGACAGCTATAGCACCTACAATGCCAGATGGACCTAATCCCCTGGCTGGAATCCAGAATCTCAGGATGAATCCTGACCCCATTGAAAGCACTGGGAAGAGTCCTGCTGGTTTTAGTAAGGTCATCCTCTGGTCTCTGCACCAGCAGAGCTTTTGGGAGATCCTTCCATACAGGATTTTTTTTCTGAATGAAACTGAGTTGACTGAGAACTGACTTGTCCAAGTTATAATAAAGACAACAGGAACAAAAAAAAAAAACAACAAAAAAAAGCCTATGGGAAAACAAAATAACAACTTAGAATTACTCTGTTCTGAGCAGATATAATAAAAATATCAAATGTAATATATAAACATACATTAGCATTTTGGCTTTGTCTGCTAAAGTGGAATTCCTCACATGCTGACCTCCTGCCCTACTCCTACTTCTATTTTTCGCTCTCACCACTCCATGGGAAAAAAGGTGGAGAGGAGAAAGAGAGAGAAAGACACGCAGACAGAAGGAAAGGAGGCTGGAGAAAGCATACAAAAGAAAGAAGCAAAAGAAAGAGAAAGAATGGAAAGAAGAGTAAAAGAGAGCAAAAGAACAAAAGCAAACAAGAGTGAGTGGGAGAAGGAAGGAAAAGAGAGAGAAATCAATGCAGTGCCAGTTGGGTTTTTAGGGCTTGTGAAAGTTACAGGGCCCTACATGAAGAAGGCATTACATTTTTTGATCTGCAGCCAGATTCTTAATGAAATAGGAGGGCAGGAGGGAGGTTAAAGTGGTTAAAAGCATCTTTAGAAAAGACAGGCCTGGCAGATGGGGGTGGGGAGTTGCTATTTATGTCAGTGATAGGCTGGAGAGTATGGAACTCTGTCTGGGGACAGGTGATGAGTCAACAGAGAGTTTGTGGGTCAGGGTCAAAAGGAGAACAGCAATGGGGGACATTACAGTGGGGATCTGCTACAGACAGCCTGATCAGGAGGACTCTGGGACGAAGCACTCTATAGATAGATAGGAGCAGCCTCACGCTCGCAGGCCCTTGTCCTCACGGGGGACTTCAACCATCCTGACATCTGTTGGAGGGACGGTACGGCCCGGCACAAGCAATCCAGGAGGTTCCTCGATTGTGTGGAAGACAACTTCCTCTTGCAAGCAATAGAGGAGCCGACAAGGAGAGGTGCCATGCTGGACCTTGTGCTCACCAACAGGGAGGGACTGGTTGGGAATGTGACGCTCTAGGGCAGCCTTGGCTCTAGTGATCACGAGATGGTTGAGTTTGAGATCCTCAGGACAGTGAGAAGAGCATGCAGCAAGCTCACTGCCCTGGACTTCAAGAGAGCCTTTGAGCAGACTTTGGCCTCCTCAGGAACCTCCTTAGTAAGGTTCCATGGGATAAAGCCCTAGAGGGCAGGGGGACCCAAGACTGCTGGTTGATATTCAAGGATCACCTGCTATGTGCTCAGGAGTGTTGCATCCTGACCAGAAGGAATTGCGGCAGGAGGGCCAGGAGACCTCCGTGGATGGACAAGGAGCTGCTGAGGAATCTTAGAGGGGGAAAAAAGAAGCTTATAAAAGGTGGAAGAGAGGACAGGCAGCCTGTGATGAATACAGGGATATTGTCCGGGAAGCTAGGGACCAGGTCAGGAAAGCTAAGGCCCAGCTAGAATTAAGTTTGGCAAGGGATGTGAAAGATAACAGGAAGGGCTTCTATAGGCACATAGCAAATAAAAGACAGACTAGGGACAATGTGGGCCCTCTCCAGAAACTATTGGGAGAACTGCCTACCCTGGATTTGGAGAAGACTGAGGTTCTTAATGACTTTTTTGCCTCAGTCTTCACTGGCAAATGCTCTGACCATGCTGCCCAAATCTTGGAAAGCAGATGCAGGGACTGTGAGAATGAAGACCTTAGGCCCACTGTAGGAGAGGATCAGGTTCGAGACCATCTTAAGGACCTAAATGTGCACAAGTCCATGGGACCTGATGAAATCCATCCACGGGTCCTGAAGGAGCTGGCGAATGAAGTTGCTAAGCCACTGTCCATCATATTCGAAAAATCATGGCAGTCAGGTGAAGTTCCTGATGACTGGAAAAAGGGAAATATAAGCCCCATTTTCAAGAAGGGGAGAATGGAAGACCCAGGGAACTACAGACCAGTCAGCCTCACCGCTGTGCTTGGCAAAATCTTGGAGCAGATTCGCCTGTAAAGCATGCTAAGGCACATGAAAAACAACAAGGTGGTTGGTGATAGCCAACATGGCTTCACTAAGGGGAAAGCCTGCCTGACCAATTTGGTGGCCTTCTATGATGGGGCTATGGAACTGACAGACAGCGGCAGAGCAGTTGATGTCATCTACCTGGACTTGCGCAAAGCGTTCGACACTGTCCCGCACAAAATCCTTGTCTCTAAATTGGAGAGACATCGATTTGATAGATGGACCACTCGGTGGATAAAAAACTGGCTCGATGGCCGCACACAAAGAGTTGTGGTAAATGGTTCAATGTCCAGTTGGAAATCAGTAATGAGTGGTGTCCCTCAGGGATACGTGTTGGGACAGGTCCTGTTCAACATCTTTGTCGGTGACATGGACAGTGGGATTGAGTGCACCCTCAGCAAGTTTGTCGACAACACCAAGCTGTGTGGTTCGGTTGATATGCTGGAGGGGAGGGATGCCATCCAGAGGGACCCTGACGTGCTTGAGAGGTGTGCCAATGTCAACCTCATGAAGTTCAGCCAAGCCAAGTGCAAGGTCCTACACCTGGGTCGGGGCAACCCCAGGCACTGCTACAGGTTGGGCGGAGAAGAGATTCAGAGCAGCCCTGTGGAGAAGGACTTGGGGGTGTTGGTTGATGAGAAACTGAACATGAGCCAGCAGTGTGCGCTTGCAGCCCACAAAGCCAACCTTATCCTGGGCTGCATCAAAAGAAGCGTGACCAGCAGGTCGAAGGAGGTGATCCTGCCCCTCTACTCTGCTCTTGTGAGACCCCACTTGGAGTACTGCGTACAGTTCTGGTGTCCTCAACATAAAAAGGACATGGAGCTGTTGGAGCAAGTCCAGAGGAGGGCCATGAGGATGATAAGAGGGCTGGAGCACCTCCCATATGAAGACAGGCTGAGAGAGTTGGGGCTGTTCAGCCTGGAGAAGAGAAGGCTGTGTGGAGACCTCATAGCAGCCTTCCAGTATCTGAAGGGCGTCTATAAGGATGCTGGGGAGGGACTCTTCCTTAGGGACTGTAGTGGTAGGACAAGGGGTAATGGCTTCAAACTTAAACAGGTTAGATCTAAGGAAGAAGTTCTTTACAGTGAGGGTGGTGAGGCACTGGAATGGGTTGCCCAGGGAGGTTGTGGATGCTCCATCCCTGGTGGTGTTCAAGGCCAGGTTGGATGGAGTCTTGGGTGACATGGTTTAGTGCGAGGTGTCCCTGCCCATGGCAGGGGTGTTGGAACTAGATGATCTTAAGGTCCTTTCCAACCCTAACTATTCTATGATTCTATAAAAGCAAGCAGTTGCATCAATAACCTTTAGCACTGGCACTTGTGCTAAGACAAAACATAACAGTTTTAGAAGACAAGTTGTCAGTGTGATTTGGGGGCCTTTCAGTTTTTCAATATAACTCAATTAGGTTTTGGAAGCATAAACAAGTAGCAGGTTTTTGTACAAGTAGTACTCTTAAACCAGTATGTAATTAAAATTGAGCCCTTCAGAGAATAATTCTACTGTATATTACTAGAGGTGACCTCTATTTTATCAGTCTCTAGTGAATACCACTATTTGTTTTAGCTTTACCCACTTTCAGGATAACAAACATAACTGCAAAGCAACATACTGTAGAACTGAGCAGTGCACACTTGTGATTGGGCTGTTTTTGACTGGTGCTCTGTGCTAAGCTCTCATTTCTCAGTGAAAGCAGCTTTAGAAGAGGAGTGCACTTGCTTCCACTGCTGCCTAACTTCTGCTTCACTTCTCTGGGAAAGGTGTTTTTGAAATTTATTTTTATGCAGAAATTTTACTTTTTTTTTTTTTAATGTGCAAAACATTGGGGTAAACTAGGTTAAAGGAAACTTTTTTTTTTAATCCCTTCAGCTGGAATATTACATAAAACTTAGACTAACCTTTAAGGCTAAGCTTTGTAAATCTGCCTCTGAAAGGAATTTGGGTATGATGAAATTCCCACCAATGAAGACATCTCACTTCAAGTTAGTCTATGAATGACTTGATTCCCCCTTAAATCCCTCACACAGAGCACAAGCTCACTGAAGTTGTACCTAGGGCCTTGTCAGGGTCTGATGCAGGAGAGAAGCTCAGCACTGAGAGCTCTGATCAACAGAGTACACAGAAAGAAAAGGCCATAGACTTCATAGTGTCAGGAGTACAAACTGTTAGACTATGAGCTAAATACATTGCCTTTTCAAAAATATTTCACCCTAGCTACTGAACTTAAACCCCTATGACTGCTGGTCACTGGGCAGAATGGGCTTTCCAACAAGACCACCCCAAAAAGCCTCCTATGTTCTTGCAAGAACATCTCACTGCAGAAAAAACTCAGGTTATGAAGAGGATCTGGTCCATAAACACTAGACTTTGAGATGGAGAATTAGCCCAAGACAGGCAAAGATTATGCTTCTCAAACATCTAAGCAAATCCTGGAACATTATTGAACAAGTTGAGCAGCAGAATTATTCAGATGGAAGATACCAGTGCTGGAGTCACAGCATCGTGAATCATAGTTTCCCACTTTACCATATAAGTCAGTGTAGTCTCTTGGTAATGAGATCCTAACACCGATCTATAGCAAGTACTTCCCACAGGCCAGTTCTCAATCACACAACTTAAGTCTGAAAGGTGTAATTTTGTTTTTATTTTACCTCTTCAGGCCTCAGGATGTTTGTTTGCTCATAATGTAATTCACCTATATGTAAGAGTGACTCTGTGATTAAGACAATTAATTTTGCTGAACTGATACAGAAAGATCTGGGAAAGGGAACGGTGAAAACAGCCAACAAAAGCAGATTTTGCAACACTATTTTCCCCATTTGTCTTAAATACAGCATTTCATTCACTGTTCTACATGCCTATTTATATTAAAATAATATAGTAAGCTGATTCTAAACTAAAGGAAAAAATTCAGCTACCGAGACAGTGTCAGGGAATGTGAATTATTTTACATCCCAAGCATGCAAAACCTCTCACTTCTATCCCTTATGCTTGCAGACACTACTTTTTATGATTTTCTCCATTTCTTGCCATTAATGTGGCTTGAATTGTCTTCTGGTCTCCTAAGACAGCACTGTTGTCTGTCGTCTTCATTAATCTTTATAAATTTCAAGTAATACAATGGCCTGGCCTCTGCCCTCCAAGGAAGCGGCAATTTAAGAGGGCAAATGTTTTGGGGAGTCAGTCTGAATGCCTAACCTGTTTCTTATGGCACAGTGGCAGAGCCCAGGGTGGTAGTGGGAGGGCAGAGGGTGTCTTAACCCTCCTTCATATTTTGCCTTTTTAAATTGTACTAATTTTTTCCAAGTGTTTTTAAGTTCCCAGGAAGGTCTACACAATTTTGGCTGTGTAAGGAAAAAGGATGCAAGCATTCATACATAATATTTGTATAATATTTGGATAGGGAGTGGTATTGCCATTGGGTGTCTATTGGTACCTATTTGGTGCACTATGCCTGCACCTCCAGCACTCCTTAAGCTCCTGGCCAGGGGCGTGAGGAAATCACTGCAAAGAAGTTTCAGAGATCTCCAAACTTCATGCTTTGGGGCTTTTGTCATTCAAGAAAAAAAAAAAAAAAAGAAAAATGCACAGCTTGCAGCTTGGTACTATTGCAGAAAATTATACAGCAATTAATAACAATTTACAATGCAGCACGACATGTGATAATAGGTATAAGGAGCAGTGTAAACAAGTATGGAAAACATGGAGCAAAAATTTCCACAGTGCCATGCTGAATGTCCCTAGACAAATCATTTTCTTCTATATTTCATCTGGAAAAATATCCTCCCATAAACAAAGACCATCACAGTTAAGGTGTACAGTCCAAGTCCTAAAAAGGAAAAAAACCCAGACTTTGTCCACAGGGTTTACAGGATGCTTAGGGTCTGGCATTAGGGGGGTGTCTACCCTGGTCATTGGATGAAGTCTGCTTCTGGACCATTTAATTCCATGGGCATGATATGACACAGTATAAAGAAAACAGAGAAATTAATTTAGGCTCATGGAAAGCTAAACTCTCTCTGGAGAAAGCCAAAGCGGTAATAAAAACTCTTCTAATGATTTGATCAGCAAAGCAAACTAAAAGCAAAGTTTGGAATTAATGAGAGCTCTAGATCAAAACCATGGATGATTTTCCTCTCATTAGTGGTTTTTATCATCAGATATTAGCATTGTTTGAATGAAATTCATTCAAAGACCTCAAATAAAAGCAGTATTTGGTAAAAGAAGCCATGATTTGGGTCTATTAACAAACAGAACATCTTGCTAAATAATTCCTTTATGCACTGTTCAGTAATGATGTAAAACTGGTGCCTTTCTGCTGCCTCAGTGAAACAGCTTCAGAAAGATCATTAAACTGGCTTTTTGTGAGGCAAGCTAAAGAGAACGACCAAAACGTCTGTTATAAGTTTATATTTGTATTCAACTCACTTAGGCCTTAGGATACAGATGAAAGCAAAGTGCAGTTTTCTTCGAGGCTGTTTCAAACAGCTAACTTTCTAAAGAAGCACTTCTGAAAACTGCTTCGGATGAAGACTGACTTTCTAAGAAGCATTGCATTACCATGGCCCGGATCCAACTGATGGGCCCGAGGAGGAGACACTCATAAAAATATCAAACAGCTGATCTGGGTGGATCCTGGCCAGAGCTGCCGCTGGAGACATGCAGCTTATTGTGGAAGGAATTTCAGTACAAACAAAGCCACCACAAATAACAATAAACCTTCCTCCTCTTCTCCCCTTTCTGCTGCTCGGTAATCCTCCTCCCTGGCTTTATTTTTTCACTTTCCAGCAGGGCCCCACATCCAAGCCCTTGCCAGCTGGCTGCAGTGAGACAAAGCCACTCTCCAAAACAGCATCGCTGCGCTCCACAGGACTTTCTCCTGGTGACAGATGCCTTGCAGGCATGGCCTGCAGCACCCAGGCAGCCTAGCCGCTTCCGGTCTCGGCTGCGCTACTGCATTCCCAGGAAGGTTCAGCTGGCAAAAGGACTGGTTTCGTACTCAACTCCTGAGGCTGGCTGGCTAAGAGTGCTTTTCTCTCTTACAAGAGGTCTCTGGAAGAAGTTAGGGGAAGGCAGTGGTGGGCTGCAGAGGAGCCTGGGCTCACATGGACATCCCCAGCATTGCAGAGCAAAATCAAGGGGCTCTATCCGCAGCACCTCCTCCCATCTGCCTTTCATTCCAGCACCGCAGCTGGTGTCTCCAAAAGACTTTTGTCCATGTAAAAAAAAAACAGAAATGCTTGACTAGCTTCTCATTGGAAACTCCCTCAAACTGATTCAAGCAGAGCAGCCTCTTCCAGAAGAGGCGTGTTCTGTCAGAAATGTTTCACCTGCTCACTAAGTACATTCACTACACAGAGCCTTTTTATAATGTGCTAATTTATTTTTAGAAACTGTTTTATATCACAGAGTACCCTGAGTGCCTTTGGCAACTTCAGGTACTTTAGAAATAAATGTATTATTATTCCTCTTTAGAGATTTAAACTGTATGTTAAGTGGTTAAAAGTAGCCATTACATGGTTGGTGGCTTTTTCTTTCATTGGTTTTCCCAATGGCAATTTTAATACTGAATTTTATTATTTTTATTAATTTTATTATTTATATTAAAGCACTTAGGAAGAATCAGTTCCAAAAAGAGGAGCTGGGTGCCTGACTGGTAAATGAGGTGCCTAATGCCAAAGCTATGACCCTTGAAAGCTTCTGAGCTCTTGGGGCATTAAAATAACTTTCTGATCTAACTCTTCCAGTTACCTCCAGTTCTGCTCCTACTCCTTCCTGGGAGACCCTCAGCCCTCCTGGACTGAGCCCTTTAGCAGCAACAGGACATCCCATTGCCTGGGTTTCCTGAGGAGCTTAATCTAATCGGCATTTTTCAAATTGTACTGCATATACACATAAAGACACAGACAAACAACAGTCTCTCCAAAGAAAGCACATGGTGTAACTCTTCTTTTTAAAACTGTGGCTAAAAAATTCATCACCCTGCTCTGGAAGAAGGCAGCCCATACTTCATGAAGGCACCTTCCACACCACATCCTGGACTTGCCCACCACACAAGGGCTTTGCTAAGCAGGTTTTGAAGCCAATTCCCTGTGCAGAAGAAGCCAAGATTCATTAACCCCAAAACAAAACCCCAGATAACACTCCTCCTGCAGATCAGTGGCTGAAGAAGAAAAGACAAGGCATAGACTGTAGGATCAGAGGAGCCCCACTTTCCGGGGAAAGACACAAAATACTGCCCTGTCAATGCTGGGGATGAAAGACCTCCCCAAAACTCTCAGTATGACGCCTACACCTTAGAGACATCAGGGGATGAAGACCAACTCTATTTTCATTATCTTCCTCCAGGTGAATATTCAGCTACCTGCTCATGATGTCTTCAACTGGCTCCTCTTCTGAGCATGCCTGGGCTCAGATCCCCTTCTGCTCCGTGTCAATCTATGCCAAGACAGCCCAACTTCAGGTTTCCAATTCCCATTCCAGGAACCAGGCATATAAAATGTGTATCTTAGAATACTTCGCTTTGTGGACCAGAGAAATTTTCATGAAGTTTGAAAGGCAATTTGGACAAGTTTTCTATCTTGGAAGGACTGAGAAAACTTTCTCAACTCAGGCATCTGAAACTGAATTTTGCAGCTCCTGAATCTGTCCAGTCACTCAAGCACAGTAAGAAAACAAATGCTACATGGCAACTTAGCACACATGGTGCTGGAATTGCTGTTATGGTTCAGGTGAAAGAAAGATTTCTTCATGGATCTTTAGAGTGACTCAGATTGTGAAGAGTCACCATCAAGCTAGTTCTTAATGCAATCAGGTAATCCTTGCTCTTCTTTTGAGGTCAAGATCCAACTGCCATTACTGAACATGTTCTTAAGTTTAAAAAAGTTACCATCTACTAACCTTCCTCATGAAACTATCAGTCAGTGTGAATAGGAAACAGCCAGCTGATTAGTTCCAATGGACTGCTGTATGGAGAACTAGTCTGTGTCACTAAAACCCCTGTTCAACCAATTAACCAGATTACTAAAACTCCAGCCAAGCGAAACACTTAGTAGGCCGCCATTACCAGAAGGTCAGTGCACCAGAGATGTTGTCTCTGCAAAGCTTGAAGAGGCTCAGAAGAAACTTCCAAGAGTGTGAAATTATTTTGTCAAGACCTCTGAGATGTGTTTCCTACCTGCCCACAAAGCAGTAATGCAGCCTAAGTTCAGTACACTTGGGTAAGTAGCCAGTTGCAAGGATGTACCCTGAATCTATCCTTATTCATTAGTTAAGGAAATTTAGGCAGGTGTCTGAGATTAAGCAAGCCTTAAAATTTCACTACAAGATACATATATAGATTTTTATCTGCAATCAGGTGCTTTAGTGGCAAATAAGGCTGATGACCAAACTTTACCATTATATTTATTGTTATATAATTATACTGTTGTAATTATCCTATTATAATTAAAGGATAAACAACAAGATTCACAAGAAGGCCAGCTGCCAGAAACAAGAGACTTTCTCAAAACCACAGTCAGCATGGCTGGCTTTTCCATGCTGAAAAAGCCCCTGGACACTGTTGGGAGAGCCAACAAGAAATCAGATCAGCCAAACAGGGAGCAGGGAACAAGAAGGTCTTAAGATTGGCCTCATCAGTGATCACAAAAATCAGCAGTAATCCCTCCACTGATTTTGACAGGTGCTGGCTAAGATGTTATATGTAAAGTCCCTGGCAATCTATTCAAAGCTTCATTAGCAGCAAAATTTCATAAAGACTACAGAAATTGATCTGAAGGCAGCCAGGACAGAAATTATGGGCACCTGGCTTGAGCATTGCTCAGGTTTCTCCAGTTTCATCCATGGTGCCATTATCTATTTAGTTCTGTAAGTTTTTAGAGGAATGCTGCAATATGAAACATATCACTTGCGGAGAGCCCCAGTTTTGGCAGCCCTAACAAAACTAATGCCAACCAAATGAAGATATCTCTCTGCTTGTTTGCATGTATTATAACAGCAAGAAATACATTTTTCTAGAGGCATAATGAAAATATACTCAAGACTAACACCAATGTCCCTATACAGAAAACCTAATAGCTGAGTTTGGGTTTTTACCATGCTGGTTTAGATAAGTAAATTATTTGCAGAGTAACTGTCAATATTGTGTACTCAAGGTGGCATCAGCAACATAGAGTTATCCAGCAGGAATTACCTGCTTTTTTTTTAAATGTCATTACACATGTGCCCCCAATTGTTTTTTATATGTTTTTTGGATTGTGAAAAGCATTCTTTAAAACATTCACTGTATTAAAAAAATAAATAAATAAAAATCAAGGACTGCATCATTGCATGCCTTTAATGACCTGAAGATGTCAAATGCTGTTTTGAAGCTGCACTACATACAACAAACTAAAAAAAGGATTGTGGTAGTCCTGCAGCAGAGGGATTCTCACAGTCCTGCAAGGTCTTAAATCTTTGAAGCAATCCAGTTTCTCTAGCAGGTTTCTACATCTGGTCTGGCTTCATTTTTATTAACCACCAGCTCAGCTAAATTACAATGTCCCATTAAGTCCTCAGTCAGATTCTAGTTCAGTGGGGGGTTCTGGCCATAGTCTGCAGGGGACCTGACCTGCGCCTAGCACAGGAGACCATTGCCTGCAGCTGCTGAGTGGGTGGACATGCCAAGGTTTAAGCTTTATGAACAGCTGAATTTTGGATAGAAAAGTAAAAACTCATGCCTGAAATCTCAGGAAGGTACCAGTTCCACCAGGCACTGACTGCCAGATTCAGCCACCCAAGGACTGCATAGCATTCAAATACTATGGCTTGAGGTCACCCTATAGTTACATCTGATGCTGAATGTGTGCTTTCTAATATCCATAGGTTTGTATGGTCTAGACAAAGCCAAAATGTTGACATGCTTTGGACCATTTTGTACAACAGCATTAATGTTGTTAAACACCATATCTTATCATATAAACGGTAGGGATGAATTTATTTTATATCCACCAAGTGTTTATTAAGTGTATCAACCTCCAAAGCACACCCACTTAACACAATTCACCACAACCATATAAATAAATTCCAGCTGGGTACCCAAAATTCATTTTCCTGAACATCACTGCAAACAAAGTCTTGTCTGCATTCATTTAATGCATGTGAAAGGTATGAATAGTATGAATTTGCAAACATAGATCAAAATCAGTTGTCAGTCCCTAAGAACCTATTCCCTAAGCAAATGCCTTTGAGTTTTAGGTTTCTGATGTATTTAATCAATAAGATCATAAAAGTTTTTGGAAAGTGTCTTCCCCTTGGAGCACATTACCTTTGCACCTCCACCATGAGCTGCTGCATGAATTCCAACATATAAACAGGAATAAACATTGAAACAGGAATCTCAGCTTCACTGATTACAAGCCTTTTTGTGTATTTTTGCAGGTTTTCAGTTTACCTCAAGACACAAACAGACCTACAGGCAGCTCTGGTAATGAGGGGTTGAGGTTCTACACTTGACTCGATTAGTAACTCATGGAGCATCCCTGTGCCTCAGCTTACACGTCTCCAAAATGGTATTAAAGCAGACATGGCTATTTTGAGGGCTATTATGAAAGTTAATTTATATTTCTAAGGTTAAAACAAGTATTTATGCGATTTTCTTGGTTTCATTGATGCATCATACACTCAGACATTGGGTAAAACCAGTTATTAAGAGGTTTCTTTCACAGCTACTTAAAAACTCAAGCAACATTACTGCTTTATGTTTAAACAAAAAGAAAAAATGCAATCTTTTTTTCTCTCCCACATATATCCCCTGTGAAGTCTGATCCTGTGCCACTAGAGCGAATGGGAGCGTTGCCATCTGCTTCCATGCAAACAAGAGATCGCTTTGTGTTTCTGCAGTGAATCTGAAGGAGTGTCATACCCCGCAAATCGTAACAAAAAGGTATTTATTACACCAATTTTGGTGACAAGGACTGAAGTTGTTTGGTCCCTGACTAGGAGGGTTGGAAGAGGGAGACACGGTAGGTACCCAAACACAGGAAGGTGCAGGTGGGTAAAATGCCTGATGGCTGCACCACTGGCTCACTGTGCACTCTGTCTCTGTTAGGAAAGGGGAGGACAGCAAAGGGAAGCCTGCTTTGTCTCCCCGCTTTGCTGTCATTATCCACAAGTGCAAGCTGCTCGCTGGAAGCCAACAGCACTGGATTTCCCTGCTCCCAGAGAGCCACTGTCCTTCCCCCTGCTCCCAGCACTTCCCCACGAGTCCATGTCTCACTTAAACCCACAAACTGCCCTCCAGTGGTGTTTTTATTCACAGGGACATCATGGGGGAGATCTGTCCCCTTGCAAAAAGACAGTCCAAACAGCATGAAGTACTGCAGAGTTACACACACGTCTGGACACATACTAGTGCCAAATGCTGTCAGAAAGATAATTACTTTTGATTAATAGGAAAGTTAATTGTCATTCAGTATAAATGTCAAGGTGGAAACCCAGGGAAGAAAAAACATCACTTTTCAACAAGAAGGAAGGGAAGATTTCCATGGTGCAGCCTAAGCTTACTGCTTAATACAGATGGAAAAAAAAAATAATTATTCTGATCAACTCCTTGGGAAATGAGGACATTTTAGCTTTTGCTATCTCAGGGACTCGCCATCTAACTCTCCAATGCACAAAGCTCATTGAGTTTTTCACATTTCTCTGGGCTAGATCCACAGCTGGTGTAAATCACCACAACAGCTGATTTTGGTGGCATCCTGCCAATTTACTCCAGTGAAGGATTTGGTGCAGAAATGATTCCTAGTGTATAAACTTCTGGTTATGATAGTTTCTGGGCTCCAGCAGTGATTGGTGATCTGAAAAGGGGGTTATTAGAATTGACAAGATATGAAATGGTGTGGGAGAGCTGCAAATATTTAATTTCCTGTGAAATAATTCTCTGGTGGCTATATACATGTGTGTGCGCACACATGTGTGTAGTTCAGCAAGGTAGTCTAAAATGAAAATATTTCCTATTTCCCATGAACCACTCACAGCACCAATTGTCTACCCAGGAGGACCAGCAGGCAGCTGAACTCTGGTCTGTTTGCCCTAATACAATGCCTTCAAGACCAAATTGACTCCTGAGATGACTTCCAGCTCCCTGGCTGCAAAGCCAGTTATGTGTTTAAGGAGGAAATATGCCATGGAGGAGTTGGACTGGTTTAACGCCTACAGAGAGATTCCAGACTTGTGCACCTGCCTCTCCCCATGCCCACAGCCAAATTTAAATGCTATAGCCCCTCTGTGGAGAAAGGGGCACAAAAGTTAGGGTGTCGTGGTTTGAGGCCACAGCTGTTCCCAGGCTATAAAAAGAGAGACGGATGCTTGCCTGCAAGGAGGAAGAAATGTGAGGCTTTGAAAGCTGAGCGTGAGCAAGTCCTGACACCTCCCAGCTCTTCACCTTGTTAGAAACAGTTCTTGTGCTTTCGGCATGCACGTGCATGGGGACACACATGCACCCAGCACAGAAAACAAAAGCTACCAGGAAAGCTAGAGAGATGCTTCTAGCAGGGTTCAAAGGGTGTGTGTGCGCGCGCATGTGTGGGTGGGTGGGTGTGAAAAAGCTTGCAGTCAGCGTTGTTTGTTTTCAGCTCGGTTTGATTAAAAAAATCCCCAAACCAACCATGAAAAAAAAAACCAAACCACAAACCACAAAAAACCCCCACACAACCAAAAAAACAAACAAACAAAACCAAAAAAACCCCACCCACGCACCACACCCCAAATTCCTCTTCAGAATTAGTTAGAAAACTATTACATGCATGTTGTCTCCTTGCCCCCTTTCACAGAGCACTTGCAGGATGGAAATTTGTTGGGCTGTCTGTTTTCCACCCAGGTGGACAAACATATAGGTAGGAGACTGAATACAATTTGCTGTTTCAGAGAAAAGCGAGGTCCACAAATGAAGTGAAATTGCTGATCCCAGGCAAGACAGAGCGCTCCCTTCTCCCTCTAGGAAACACATGCACACACCAGAGATTTCCACATCCCCTCCCCTCTGATTTTTAATTAAGAAATGAAGGAAAATACAATATTTTTATATTGTCCTTTCAAGGACATCTCTGTTTGCATAGTCGGATCCCCCTTCCTCCACACAACACTAACATTAGCATGACCTTTTCCTGCTAATTGGAAAATCTTATGGAAATAAAGCCTGACACAGAAAATGAGAAGTGTCTCCCCTTTAGGCTGGCCAAACGTCCTGAGAGGGGGAAAAGTAGTTCTGAATTTCTGCTCCTTTTGCACACACTGCAAAATCTTTATTACTTCAGAGAGCCTTGAAACCTAGTAATGCCCCTCCAGTGCAAAGAGAAGTAAATAAATTTCTTATGACCGCTTTGGAGAAACACATGACAAGATTTACTCAGCAGGGATAGATACTGGACAAGATAAAGAAGAGAGAATAAGAATATGATAGGGGTTTACAGTCTCTACAGTCTCTTCTGTCTCTTTAAAGTGTTTTAATCCTTCAGAAACAGGATATCAGGTCTATTTCCTTAAAGATACAGTATCACTTCTGGAACAAGTAATGTTATAAAAACCTAAGATGTAACATCTATCTCACAGTATTGATTGGCACTTTAGTGTGATAAAAGGGGTAGAACCTGAAGGGGGGAGGGGGGTAAACTGGGATTACTCTTTGAAGAATTTAAAAAAGTCCATATAACACCAGGTCAAACTTTCAAAAAAAAAAATTTTTTTTTTTTTTTTTACATGGAATTGAACCAAATGCCATTTCAATTATTGTCTAGGCAATTCTCTTGATTTTTGAAGCACATAGATCCACATTTGGAGCTTTATTACCAGCTGGTGCTGGAGCTCCAGCCCCAGCACAAAGCACTATGAATTCTTACTGTGCTCCAGCGGGGGGGGGGGGGGGGGGGCGGGGGGAAGAGGCAGAAATTTCAAATAAAGAGATATGCTTTTGTTATTAACAGCAAATAAAGAAACCCAATTTCAAATGACTGTCTGGTTCATTTATAAAATACTCTTTTTAGACAGCATCACCTGTTTTTTGGAAGAGCTTTGAATGAAAATACTGAAACAACTGTCATCATATGAATACATCTACAGTCATTCCTGAATTACTCAGGTAGAATCACAGACACACAAATACTGCAAACAATTATTCGTATGAGTAAGAGCTGCTCAAACGCATAGTCTCATTTAAGTCTGTAGATCTATTTCCATGGGTTAGTGGGACTAGGCTTGTATGGTGAAGTTAAAACCTGGTGCAAGCTCTGGACACAGAAAGGCTGCTTGCCAGCAGCATCCACCAAAGAAAGGCAAAGTCTTGACATGTTTCACCTTTGCATCTAACAGTACAAGGAGCACAAGGTGAGACCTCATTTGCCTTCAGACAAGGCTGCTGTGCTCATGGACATGTCCTAACCCAGCACATTTCTCACAGTCTTCTTTTCCAAACTGGGGGATACAGCCCATTGGGTCTGCAGGTTGTGCCTGTCAGACCCAGCTCTGCAGTGCATGGGGATGAGCATGCAAAGATGCTGCACCCAAGGGTAGGAGCATGGTTAGAAGACAAGACTCAGTGCCTGTAAATCTTACAGTTCTAATCTAACCAGCATTTTTTTTTTTTCTCTATTTGAGAAACCTTTGTAGCTAGCACAGACTGCTGTGAAGATCTACCAGCTTGGAGAGGTAGCATCCTCTCTGCCTGCCCTGCTCCAGGACCTCCACTATTTCCCTGCCGGTGCAGAAACCCATCTGGCAGCTACCTGAACAGGACTCAGCACTTCTGGGAGAGATGTAAGCCACAGCAGGAGACCCAGTTAGGAGTTACACAATAACGCAGAGCGTTTTTGGTGTTGTTCAAAGCTGTTGAAGGTTTAAGTTCCAGCCTGTAATTCACTGAAGTCAGCAGTCTTTTCTGAAGGGGATGAAATGACAGGCTCTTCCAAGATACATATGCTCCATCTCAATGCAATTTTCAGACTAGGTTTTAGTATAGAGCTCAAAATATACCAAAGGATGCTCAGCAGAGGCAGGACACCCATACAAACTGCAGAGATCATAATGGCTGAAGTCAGATGGAAAACAGACACACAGGTTTCTGCCAACCAAACCAACCCTCCTCCTCTCTTGCCACTCTGTCTTTGGCCATGTCACTTCAGCCTGTAACTCCTCATGCAAGATTATAAAGTAGAGACATGCAGCTCTCATACAAACCTCTCCAGACCACTTGTACAAGTGGCACCACCCCCATTTGTCAGGGATGTATGGACACCCTGCCCACACAAACTAGGTACTTGCCCAGAGGGCCTCAACTTTAGTGAAACCTTTATGGGGCTTGAATTATTCAAGCCTTAACCTTTAGCAAATCTCCCAGTCAATGCTAGTTAATGTCCTTTAAAGTCATTGACCTTAGGTCACGGACCAAGGGGGTGCTTCATCAATGAAGACACACAGGTTCAGAATCAAGAGAGGTTTTGCAGTATATTTTTAATTTCTCCAGAAGAGGACTGCTGGCCACACACAGAAGGATCACCGGTGCCTCAAGGTACAACAGCATGGGCAGGAGGCTCCTAACTGCCCTTCCTGGGATCCATCTAGAACTAGGGAGGACCAAAGGCTCCTCAATGTCCAGCTCTGCATTTGGGATAGGTCTGGACCAGGGACCATAGTTCAGTCCACAGCAAGGATAAAGGTCAACCACAGCATATGCAGTCAGTTCTCCAAGCTCTCTGTACAGGGAAGGGAGGTAGAGGGTGGGGGAAACAGCTCTGCCAATACCTACAAGTGACTAACAGGTTTTACTGTTGCCATGTGGTACCCAGCCCAGCAGGCACACTTTGTAGACAATTACTGTATACATGTGCAAAATTGTTGAGTGACTTTCACCTCCCAAAACAAGCAGACTGGTTGCACAGCTCTTAAAAGCTGAAGTTAGCTTGGCAATAGAAAATGTCTGCCCCCTCTTTCACTTTCTCTTGATAAGATTACCTCTTACAAAATGATTTCAACACCATTTAGAAATAAGCACAAGTTTTATAACAAGCCTATCTTTCTGGAAGGATGGGTTTTCAAATGTGAGTGTGTGTGCGCATTGCAACAAGACCCAACATACTTTTCTGAATATTTCACAATGTTCATTAACAGTAAGGTTGCCTGTATTGCTATAAACAGCAAAAGTTCTGGTTCAAACCTTCATACAAGCTCAGCACTTTTAATCTTGGACTTGAAATTGGTTCACAGGACTAGGCGAAAAGACAGGGGAGTTTTCTGCTTTCTTCAAATTGTAAATATGTCAATGGGAGTCATGAGGTTAGATTTACAGACAGGCTTCCGTCCTGATTCTAGCTAGAGGAATTATACATAATGAATTAACCAGATGACTAATTTTACCTCATTTTCTGTTCTTGAGGTGTCTGAAAGCAAATTAAAATACCCTGAAATTATTCATTACCTAAAAGTACTCACAGTGAGAGGGATTTATTTCACCTTACTTTAGTCACCTAGAAGTTAGGTGTTTAGCTAAACTAGCTTTCTAGGTTTTCTCTATAGTTAAGGCAGTAAGAAGACAATTCACCCAATCCCAAAGTAGATGTTGAAATCGGGCGGGTTGAGCCACTCTCTATAGATGCTGCTCTCCTTTGTTATAGAGATAGCCCAGGTGAGTAGCTTAGATGAGACACTTGATTTTTCCATGGCTAAAATCAGTTGAAATTAATCCTAACCCGCATCATTTATCACAATGTAAGTGCAGAGGTAAGCTTTTCCACAAAAGTTTGCTTGAATGTTCAAGAGCAAGCAGTTTTTCATGGACCAGGCAGATCCTGCTTTTGAAAGTGCCTGAACACCTAGCAACCACTGGAAATGTTAATATTTAAGGACCTAAATACCTTAAAAGATGGGCCCACATGTCTTACTGAATGTTTCTGTTCTCTGAATGGATGAGTTCAATTCACTGAATCAGGCTTCAGGGACAGATCATCACCACTGGTGACTGCTCTTGTGTTTCACCTCCTCTGTGAAACTCCTCCAGTTGAACATTGGTAGAAAACAAATGGGAAAGAGGTATGATGAATGCAGATGTAATGGTATAAATTTGTTTCTATAGAGCAGAGAAAGAAAGGCCAAGCTTTTTAACAATTGAAGTGTTGAGTTAGATTTCTAAATTTGGCCTGGCTTTTGGAAATGAGGAGCAGCCACTGTATCAAAAGGGTGCCTGTAAAGCACTACTCTAACTTTGAAAAATTAGAAAATCTGACTATCCATTTCAGGAGCCAAGCTTACACCTCCATTATGGGACTCACAGCTCCATGAAAGAGGCTGCAATCACCTTAATTCTCCTGGAGGATCTGCCCTGTGCACTGGCAGAAGAGCCTTGGGGTCACACTGGGAGAGGTATTTTCTTACCTTTAGGGGTGATATTTTCAAACCAATCCCCATTTTTAACTGTATCAGGATGCAAAACTTTATCTGCTCACAGGAAGTACATGGTCAAGACATACTCATAATGCTTCAAAAACCTGTGAGCAGCTCCTGTGACTGAATTTGGAGATATTTCTGCAAACCCTGCAAAGTGCAATGACCTTCAGAAAGGTGGGGAAAGTTCTAACAATAAGACTGGAGACGCTTGTAATCCCAGCACTGGTTCTGCTGTGAGACCAATTTGCCTCCCCATCATGGCTCTGCAATCCCCAAACACAGCAGTTTTCCAAGGCTACCCTAATCAAAAAGAACCCCTTTCTATATATAGCAAAGCCTTGGCAAGGACCCATCCCAGCTAGCAACATTATGCAATTCCTTCTTCAAATAGGTAAGCTGCATTTGCGGGGGGTTGCTGAGGCAGTCAGAGCCTTCTGCTGTTTTATATAGGTCCTATTAATATTTTGCTAAGACCCTGTGAGCTGAACAAACACTTCTTGGTGTCACACCATTTGCTGAAGCTGGCATCTGCCTGTGATTGCTGCTTTTCTGATGGTGAAACTCCTCTTTGCTGCCACAGCCTAGCAGGACCCTTTTGGACTGAGTACAGCAAAGTGCAGCAGTGTCTGTTTGACACCACATGAGGGAATGTGAATTGTCAATTTGACAACAGTGTCACATTGCCACTACCAGCTTTCCCTGCACTATTTGGGAAGAGCTCAAGTCAGTCTATTTCCCAGGCCGAGCTTCCTCACATTACAGCTCCACACACTCAGAAGAGATGCAACCAGAGCAGGGTTTGCTTTCTAACAGAGAGAAGCTGTTTCTTTTAAAAATGCTATTGCTGTTAGGGCTGGAAAGACCTAGGGGAACTTACCCCAGGAGCAAGCTCCTCCAGACCTTGCCTGCTCCCTCTCCCTACATCACTACTGGGCTAAGTAAGCTCATGAGAAGTCCAGGAGAGCTTCATATTTTGATAATTTTTAGCTTGCTCCTGCAAGCTCCATCATGTCCAAACAGGATCAGGAAATTGTAAAGGCATGAGGCTGGGAAAATTACTGCATTTCCCCTCCCAGCTGGGTTTGCTGATGATTTCCAATCCAGCTAGGATTATTCACTATTGACCAATCATATCTGGTGCAAAATTCCTATTTATTGGTGCCAAAAACCCCTGGGCTGTTTATCATGGCAGTGCAACTGCAAATAGAACAAACAACATTGATTTTTTAAGAGCAGTATTTTTTTGGAGATGTAGTAGCAGCAGGAGTGCCTGGCTTGACTAATGCTGTGGGTATCTGCCTCTAGGGAACACAGATGCCAGGAAATAGCTTTGGAGGGTTGTGACTAATAATGATCACACTGGATATTTTAGGCATGTTAGTGGGCACTGCTCTGGGTTAACTCTTTTACTTATCAATGGTATAAATGATAACATCAATGGAATTTACATTGTTGTGTTAAAGACAGACTAATGTTGGTTAAAAATTTGACTGATAATATATAAAAATTGACTTGTTAGATGACCTAAACAGTGCAGAAAGTGGAGAGGCAGTTTGAAAACTGTCTCTGCAAAGGAGCAACCAAATGACAGGGCCATAATTTCTGTGCATACCTCTTTCCTATGTAAAACTAACCTGGAAGCTTGACCTGTCTTCTTTGAATGGGACATTTTGTGGGAAATCAAAGCAGAATTTGGCCCTCAGACCTCTCTGGTTCTTATGGTATAATATACATAGAGGCAGCATCCACTGAAATAAATTAAAGCGCTTTTTCCATAGTGAATTTTTGAAAGGATTTATGAAGTCTAACTTAAGCTCTTTTCTCACTCCTGCATGAAAAAATAACAGCTTCCATAGCATTCAAAATCAAGTTTCTTAGTTGAACGCTTTTAAGAGGAAGGAAAAAATTCTTCAAAGACGCTCCCCACCTCACCCCTCCCTCCTGTCCCAGAGCTCTGCTCAGTCTGCACATGTGTCAGCTGCCCACTGGCAGACAGAGGAGGTAACTGCTGAGGATCTCACTCCTCATCCTGATTTTCCCTTGTAGGACTTGACTTTACCATCGGTCAGGTTTGTCTGACATAAGCCACAGGGTTTGAAAGGCATGGGGCGAAGAGGGCTGGCAGAAAATACAGCCACCTGAGCCTCATTTCATTAGGAAACCAGGTTAAAAAAAAATAAATCTGCTGATGGAGGCTGGGACAAAAGTAGATGCAATGTCAGGATCTGTAGTGTCTAGATTTTGATATGCAGTAGGTGTCTGTCCAGTATAGTTTGTACAAATGATCACTGTTCCACTCCATTAAGTCCTCATTAGAGCGGCATACTGCACCTAAAAATTATCTTAACCTTAAACTATCAGTATCCAAGCAAAAGAAAGAAAAAATAGCACATCAGGACCTAGTCAGAAAGGTCCAGCACATGTCAATTAAGACAGCCAGCATGTTTTAAGCCACAGCTTCTCAGAAGAGCATCAATGTGTACCAGAATGCTGGAGCTTTAATAATTCACAATTTCCTTATTGAGGTTTGATGATGCTAATAAGGTGTTGAAGCTTGATTAGTAGTAGGAACATAGCAGCTTAACCTCTAACATTTAGCCTTCTCCTCTGGATCAAATTACTGATCTTTATCTTGTTGAGCTGTGCTAGCAGTTGGCTTGGGAACAGTACACCTTTCTAAAAGCTGTCAATCTTTGTCAGTGTCTTTGCACAATGGATTGAAAGAGCTATTTTTAAAGGACTATGTCACCTTTTTGTAGGGATGGGGTTTTTATAGTATATCGACAACATCCCCTGTAATGTAAGTAATTTCATTAGTAAGACAGAGGTACTCAAGAATGTTATATCATCTTGACTCCTTCTGGAAGGGCTTCACTACCATTACTATAAAAAAAGTGCTTCAGAGATTGTAAGTACATTTAAGTAACTCTGACAAAACAATAGAATCTAAGATGTGGGGTGTTTATCTCATCTGTCAGTCTGATATGGGATAAAAGCCACAGCAGCCATGACAGACAGAAAAGAATCTCTCCCTGATAATTTTTTTCCCCCTCCACTACCATGCTTTTTCTACTTACAGTGTATGCTGCACCATACTGGCCATATTTGTATTTCTTTTTAAATAGTGAAAGGTTGCTTACAGCAGATGACTCTGCCTCTCTCCCATTAAGATATACAATTTATGGAAATGAAATTCAGCAGGTCTAAAGTATTGCTAAATCCAAACGTTCAGAGTATGACCCTATGTCTCAAGCCCCATGTCTCCCATCCCAAATCAAAAGACTGACTGCAATACTGTGAGATGTTTTTAAATTAAATAACTGTCGAGGTTTAAGCCCAGCACCACTCAGAACCACGCAGCCACTCGCTCACTCCCCACCTTCTTCCCCCCCCTGCTCCCAGAGGGATGGGGAGGAGAATAGAATGTAACTCCCATGGGTTGAGATAAGAACAGTCCAGTAACTACGGTATAATACAAAACCACTACTGCTACCACCAATAATAATGATAAGGGGAATAACAAGGGGAGTGAATATAAAACTAAAAGGGGAAAAGGAAAACAATAAACACAAGTGATGCACAATGCAATTGCTCACCACCTGCCTACCGATACCCAGCCCAACCCAAGCAGCGATCTGGGCCTTCTGGGTAACTCCCCCCAGTTTATATACTGGGCATGACATGCTGTGGTATGGAATACACCTTTGGCTAGTTTGGGTCAGGTGTCCTGTCTCTGCTTCCTCCCGGCTTCCTGTGCTCCTCCTCACTGGCAGAGAATGAGACTGAAAAGTCCTTGATCGGAGTAAGCATTACTTAGCAACAACTAAAAACTTTGGTGTGTTATCAGCATTGTTCTCAGACTGAAGTTGAAAACACAGCACTGCACCAGCTACTAAGAAGGAGAAAAATAACTCTTACAGCTAAACCCAGGACAATAACAAACAAAAAAAGTTATAATTTTATATGACTGTTTCTAAGCTTCACTGTACTTCTATGTTTTAACAAGTATTTTTCCATAAATATGAAAACCAAGCAACATACTTTTGTTTCTTTTGGAAACGAGACTCTGCCCCAGACACTGGACAGAGGAAAAGCAAAATTCACAGGAAATATTCTCAAAATAATCTGAAAATGACTGAACTTCCTGGGCCTACATGGTGGTCAGCACTCACTGGCCAACATAAAATCAGGAATCAGCTGAATGCGGTCAGAGGAGCATGGATGCTGTTGGCTATTGATTCTCTACAAGTTACACACCAAATCAACAGTCCTGCAAAGCTGGATTTCTTGTCTTCCTTTTCCTCAGAAGGCAATCAAAACCAAACAATTTCTAGTGTTTTCAAATTTTAAAGTTGATGTCTCCTCTCACCACAGCTTCCACCCAGACAGCCAGACTAAAAGCAGAAGTGAGATACAACATATCAAAGACTGATTCCCCTAACAGGGCACTTAGACACACAGCCTGTCCTGCAACAAAGATAAAATGAAGTACAAGCCTACAGGAAGAGCAAGTGCTTTACATCTTCACTGCTCCTACATGCAACGGTTAATGTTATTATTAACAATAGGTGCATAGGTATGCATTCAGGTGAGATATAGATGCAAATTCATACACATTTTTACCTCACCTTCATTTGAGGACTTCAGGGAGTTTAGCTATGTTTCATTCATAGAATATCAATACAAATTTAAATCAATTTAATCTTAGTTACATATAAAGTGCTCTCACCACAGTGAGACACAAGCAATTTTTCCTTGTTCTGATCACTTCACCTGCCTTGGAACTGCATGTCACCTTTAGAACGTAGCACTCACTGATACCACGAACGCATTTAAGAAAGCACAAAAGGCTGATATAAATAATTGGGGTGTCTCAAGAAAAAAAAAGTTAATCAAGTTGAATTGATCTGGAAAACTGGTTGCAATCTAGGAAAACACTCAAACTTTGGCTTTATTTCAAGAACCTGCTTTTGTGGGACCCCATTCAATACAGAATTTATGCAATACCCAGGTGTCAGTGAAGTAACAAGACCATTTGTGTTCAGGTCTTTAACCACAAACTTTGCCAAATCAACATTTATGCTATTAATACCATGGCATTGACAAAAATCTGAAGGTTCCTTAATGGTGGCCTGTCATCAGGACAGCCACAATTTTCTCCATTATGTGGGACAATGTCAAAGACTTCCTCACAGTAGGTTGAATAAGATCTAGTCATTCACAGCAAATGTAACCCACACCATGGTGGTACTACCTATAAGATGCGATTAACCAAGTAGGCCTTGACATATGTTTGTGTCACCAGCGTTTATGGGATTTCTAGTGGGCAGGACATTCGTTTTTTCATCTCCTCTGAGCAGTAAATACTGAAAATACTTAGCCAGTATTTTAACACATTGAGACAGAAAAAATACTCTCTCAGTTCTAGTATTCCCTGGTGTCGTGGTTTAAGCCCAGCCAGTAACTCAGAACCACGCAGCCGCTTGCTCACTCTCCCACTTCTTCCTCCCCCCACTCCCGGAGGGATGGGGAGGAGAATCGCAAGAATGTAACTCCCACGGGTTGAGATAAGAACAGTCCAGTAACTAAGGTATAATACAAAACCACTACTGCTACCACCAATAATAATAATAATGATAAGGGGAATGACAAGGGGAAAGAATGCAATTGCTCACCACCCACCGACCAATACCCAGCCCGACCCAAGCAGCAATCTGGGCCTTCTGGGTAACTCCCCCCAGTTTATATATTGGGCATGACGTGCTGTGGTATGGAATACCCCTTTGGCTAGTTTGGGTCAGGTGTCCTGTCTCTGCTTCCTCCCGGCTTCCCCTCCTCCCTGGCAGAGCATGAGACTGAGAAAGTCCTTGGTCGGAGTAAACACTATTTAGCAACAACTAAAAACATCGGTGTTATCAGCGTTGTTCCCAGGCTGAAAGTCAAAAACACAGCACTGCACCAGCTACTAAAAAGGAGAAAAATGACTGCTATAGCTGAACCCAGGACACCTGGTGGCACTTCAACCAATTCCAGCACCATATATGCTAAATGGAATAATCTGCTCTGAGCTGTGACTCCATTTCCAAGTTTGATAAATGGGGGCTGCCCAATGACTTTGTGTCAGATGGGCTGGGGCACTGAGGTCATGGGCAGTAAACCCCTGTGGTCTCCTCAGGTACAGGGGACACACTGGAAAATGGAGAGGCTTGTAAAACCATTATGTTCCATAGCCAGTTAGCAGTTAATTCCCATGATTGGCCTGTTTGGCTAGTCCAAATTTCAAGAAGCGGACACTTGGATGTGCTCAGTATGGAAAGCAGGAATAATGAAGTCCCAGCCCTACTGAGAGGGGACAGTGTGGTGGGGACACCACACCCAAGTGCCAATCCATGCTGCTCCTGTGGCACTTGATGCACCTGAGAGGCTCTGAGACACTTTATGAACAAAGAGAGCATTCAACTGCATCTTGGACAATAATATTTATGTTTTCTCCAAGTGTGAGGAAAAGAGTAATTTTTAATGTTTGAAACTCTTTTGAAGATGAAAAACACCTTAAACCAATCTATTAATTGCTCTCTTTGTTGACTTAATTGCAGCTGGCAAGTGGCAGCAGAAGAGATTGGTGTACCTTCATGCTACAGGCAGGTTATGTATGAACCACATGATTTCCTATTTTATCCCTCCTTATTGGGCTCATGTTTCCTGTAAAGGGTTTTGACTAGTTGTGGTTTTGACAAAAACAGCATCGCATGCTGCTCTGTGAGCAAACAAGCTCAGGTCAGTAAGTCAGACAGTCAGTCTGGAAAACAGATCCACACTCCTAATCGTGATATAAAGCAGAGATAAGTGTGTTTGATGTGGAGGTTACTCTGGGTAAATATAATTTGAGAGAAATGAACTCGAGAGAACTGGAAACAAGATGTCTTAGTAACAAGGATTTCTAAGTGGATCATCTGATTTTTTTATTTCTTTATTACTTTCAGACTTGAAAGCAACTATTTAGCTTCTCCATTTATGCTCAAGTTTATGGCCTTCAAGTTGCGAGAGGGATTTATTTTTTTTATTTACTCCTCTGACCACTACTCCACAGAAAGCTGGAGGTGAATAAGTTTCTGTCAGGAATCACGGAAAGATTGATTCTCTGCCTCTTTTCTTGCCCAGCCTGTGAAAAGCCTCCAATGAAACCAGAAGAGCCTCCTACCTTAGAAGAAATATCTTTCCAGTTCAACTTGTTATTCAAGCCCAAAGTGGATAAGCTGTGTTTGAACTTTGAAACATCCAAACCTGAGCTAAGTTTAGGAAGGTGCAAAGAGCTTGCAACTCACTAGTCTAACTCATATTTGGCTCAGTTTGGCATTTTCCAGTTAAGGCATCAAATACCCTATGACACCATGTAATCTATCTTTCAGGCATCTTCTACAGCAGTACTCACTAGTTCCTCTGCTTCCTCCACTCATTTTAGACCTTAAGTACATCTCCCATCAAAGCACTTAATGGCAGGGATATTTTCCAATAACTAACAACATGCAAACTCAAGACTCTTGTTCAAACAACTGCAGGCAGTTACAATAGCCCTGTGATCATGCTGCAGCTATTAAACTCTAGATCTTGTCCTATTAGCAGCAGAGGTATTTCACCTCATTTTTTATTTCTCTCATTTTCCCCCTCTCTTAATAAAACATATATCCTGTTCAGCCACTCAACTTTGTTATTAATATTTATCAGCTATAGGGAAAGACTGACTTTTTTTTATTATTATTTTATTTCAGCTGGGCCTTCTTGCTCCCAGTGCCTTGCCACCCCCATCCACCTTAGCATCCCTGTCCGTTGTGTTGTGAAAGCCCTCTACAGCAATGCCTTTGAACTGCAGTGCTGCCTCCAGCCCGACCCGAGCAGTGATCTGGGCCTTCCGGGTAACTCCCCCCGGTTCATATACTGGGCATGACGTGCTGTGGTATGGAATATCCCTTTGGCCAGTTTGGGTCAGGTGTCCTGTCTCTGCTTCCTCCCGGCTTCCCCTCCTCCCTGGCAAAGCGTGAGACTGAGAAAGTCCTTGGTTGGAATAAACATTAGTTAGCAACAACTAAAAACATCGGTGTTATCAGCGTTGTTCCCAGGCTGAAAGTTAAAAAACACAGCACTGCACCATCTACTAAGAAGGAGAAAAATGACTGCTATAGCTGAACCCAGGAAATAAACATTTATTACAAGGCCACAAAGCCTAACTGAATTTAACTATTTACAAAAGATTTGTACTTCCTTGTCTCAATTTCTACATGACTCAGGGTGCCTAGTCATGAGAGTCTGTGTAGGTCTTGCTCCTCCCTGGCAGTTCACAGAAACCCTACAGTGTCAGTCCCTGGCCTTAGGAACTTAAATACTTGTTTTAGAAACGCACATTAGGTTTGGATGCCTAGAAATACTGAACTCCAGCATTAGTGGGTCAGGATGCTGCTCAGCCCCTCCTGGCTCTGCTACCCATCACACATGCTGCAGTTCCCCATGTCAGAGCAGAGCCACAGTGCCACTTGCCATCATACAGTTTCTCTAGAGGATAAATGATCTAAACCCCAAACTTTCCCTCTATTCAGGCAGTTTGAGTTCAAGAACTGCAGACGCTCCTGTGCTTATGTCTAGAGTAACTCAAGTTTAATTGCTGAATGAGTCAAAGCCTGCAGATTTGTTTCTCATACAGAACGCCATCGTCTACAACTTTTAGCTTTTTAAGGCAACAACTGCAGATGTATAATTTATTAATAAGTGCTTTTCTTAACAGTGAAAGTTAATCCAGGTTATCAAGGCTCTCCAAGGGAAGAGCTCAACTGAACCAGAGGCACTTCCAAGCATAAGCACCATTTATACAAAGTTTTGCACAATATTATATTATACTTCCAGTTTTGAAAGGCTGTGTACTTTTTCCCATTAGACTAACAAATTACAGCAATTGTGGTCAGTAGTGTGGAGGTTTCTCTGCAGAGCATTTGCCCCCTGGGAGGAAGGAAATCAGAGGGGTGTTAAAGCAATATTGTGCTTTCCACTGTGTGCCAAGTTGCCTGATAACAGTTAGATAAAAGAAGCCATAAAACTACCATTACTGCCACCAGTGGGTGTTACTGTATCTCAATAACCCCCTTGCAAATGGGACAGAAAATCAGAATAGGAAAAAGAAAAAAGGAACTAAGTGAACACCAGGGGAAACTTAAAACACCATTCTGACTGAACTTGTTATTCTTACAGATTTTTCTTTTAGAAGTACATTGCTTGAATCCATTCAGGAGGAAACATTTCCCCAAGCTCTTCTGCACTGAGATCCCAAGCAGATTCAAACCCTTCTGAAGAGGCTGAAGGGTCTCTTGTACTTTGATTTTTGGCTAGATTACAGTCTAAGAGCCAAACCAGCATCAGGGGACTGTTGCTCTTGGTTTTCCAAGCTATTTTCTCTTAGTGATTGCTATTTCTCTTAGTGATGAGAAAGCCTGTTCTGGCAAGACTGTGGGTTCTCTTTTCTAGATTCAGGGTACAGCCTGGATAGCTAAAATATTAGCTGAAGAACCACCACCCAAACACTTGGGTGTTGATCCTAAGGTTCAGTTTGGGGTCCCTCATCTGTGTTTTGCAATACAGGTGTTTCTTTTCACCTTTCTTATTACAACAGGCCTGGCCCATGGGCTGGTCTCACCAGGTTTGCAGCACTTGTTTTTCTCCTCCCTAGATGGAAACTGATCTTTTGCATCTTCTCTGCAAAGACTAATGGATCCCTCAAAGAGTTGTGGAGAAATTAATGGCTTTTTTTCCCTTTCCACTGCAGCACACTATTTTTATACCCCATCACAAAAATAAAAAAGCTTTGGAATTTTATACTTGGTAGCCCAGGAATTGTGTGTCATGTGCATTTATATTTGCTGTGTACTATGTATGGCACACAGCCTACAATACACACATATATGGTATATGATTGCAGTATTGGTTACACCAGGTACATAAATGTCTCAATGACAGCAACTGGGTAGCATCTGTCTAAACGCTAGATGGGCTCAATTTCAAATTGCCACAAGTTTCAGGTGTATGCAAATGTGTGGATCTCATTGCAAAAACAATGTTACAGAGCAGGTGTAAATCAATAAATATTATTGAATTGCCTCAAGTATTAGAAAATGAAACCATTTGAAATGGCACAGAAGTAAACAGGATATTTTCATTATATGCCTCACTACATGTTTCCTTGTTGGGCTATAAATTAAGCTTTGTAAACTTGTGTTGGTGGCCTGTATTTTTTTTGTTTGTTCCTTTCTTTTCCTAAATACATTGAATATGTAAGAAAAAATGCCTGCAGCAGTGAACCACTGCAGTTTCACATGTAAATGAAAGAACATTTTGAACATGTAAATTATCCTGCCATAATCCATATTTATCAGAGCTATTCCGAGGTTTTAGATAAATATGCATTACATAACTGCTTGTGAGAAATTGCCCTTTAAGACATATCAAAGCATCATTTAACCACAGGAAGCTTCTTTTGAACAAAAAGTGTACTAAAATATACTTCACAGAATATACCAAAATCTACTGGTATATACCCCATAAGATATGCAGAACACAAGCAAATTTATTGTACCATACAAACATGCAGATAACTTCTATCTTGCACAGTGACATTTCATGTCAAAACCTGTTGATGGGACAAGCTTACTCACAATCACTTGAACAAAGAGAGGGGAGGTCATTTTTAGATAATGTGGATAACATTAGGAGTCTAATAAAAGGTCAGAAGCTAAACTCTGTTATTCTGAGTGCTGTATGCATGCAGTGCAAGCTCACCTGGACCCTGTTGCTTGCAGGTGAGACAGGTGGGGGGGGGGAATATCACCTCTTCCATTATGTTTCCCCTAGTCTCAGGTCCATGCATTCAAGCAATAACCCTAGTCCAACACAGGGTACCAAAGATGCAGCCAGGAGCTAAACACAGCTTTCCTGAACCCCAGCCTATAGAGACGCAGATTCTGCTGCTGCTTTTGAAGCCTGTGGAAGCCCTCATGTAGGCATCAATCAGATCATGAATTTACCTATCACCTAGAGGTAGATTTCAATTCTAAAAGCAGCAAATCTAGGCTCTTCCTCTCATCTCAGTACCACCCAGCAAGTATGCTGGCTAGGCAGGAGGGATTCCCTCAGCCTGCTGACAGCAGAGATTCCAGCTCCTGCTTCATGAAATTTGCATTATATCAACATTTACTATTTGGCCCCCTTCTGGTGCCTCTGAAATTCTGGAACTAAAAATTGCCTTTTATTGCCAGATGTTCATATGACAATGTGAAATACCATTCTTTATGGTACCTTATACCCTTTTTAACATGATCGGCTTGATCTTTTCTTTCCCTTTTTTTAAATCTGAACATAATGAAAAGCAAAAGCAATATTTTAAATAATATGTCTAAATACTGTGATAAAATTGTCAAAGTTGAAACATTTTAATGGGCTGGGAATTTGAATGTCTGTACTCGAAATCCTGGTTCGCTTTGACGATATTGCTTTTCCTCCATAGTTACCTCTGACCCCCAGTATTACTCTCAGTGGATCATTTTTTTCACTGAGGAAGATGCTTAAGCATGGACCAGAGTAGATAAGTGATATGGTCAAATCACTACTGGCAAACCCTGGAATTACTGACCACTTTAATAGCTCCTGCTGACCTCCAGATGAAACTTCACCTTTCGTTATTAACATGTCTATCTACTTTTATGTTTTTTTCGGAACATAATTTGTCACAGTTTTCATCTGCATGGAGCAAGTGTTAGGCTTTTAAAAATGCAAGTTATCTTTTTACAACTGCTAACAATTACGCATCACAGAACAGTCCAAAATCCAATTATGAAAAGACCTGCATGGAAGTGTATTCGGTCTTGAAGTTTGAATTATAGATTTCTAAGCTGTAACTGTGTCACAGCCCACGTTCAGGAACTGGAAACAATAAACCAAACTTCAAAAGGGCTTGTAAGATCAGCAAGATAAGGGTGTAGAAATTAATTGCCCTTGTTTTGTATTAAAATCTGATAAAGGGCTGGCAATGCTACTCAAGATCAGAGCAAATGCCAGGGCTGTGTCTCCTGTCATGAAATAGCATTTGCAATCTCACAGGCACCTGGCTCTGTGTGCTGGAGCGCATGGTGCAGCATCCTTAGCACACAGACACTGGCTGCCCAGGCATAAGACAACCAGGGGACCATCCAAGGCTCAGGAGCTTTCAGGGAGCCCTTCCCATGGATGCCAGAGGGCTTGGCACTGGCCCTGATGATTCAGAGCAACAGAGCAATGACATTTTGCAACCAGATTGTACAAGTATAAGCAACTAACCTGAGCCAGGGAAATCATGCCAAAAGGCTTTCAGATGATGAGAACAATATGCCAGTCAGAGGTCAACTGACCAATTAACAATTAGATTTGGAGAGCAGGCATGTCATTTCAGATCATTATTTGCCAAAAGATCAACTATGTGGAAAGTTTTAAATTAAGAGGACTTTTTTTTTTTTTTTTTTTTTTTAAATACGTACTGGTGTTTCTAACCCCAGCTTCATACCACAAGGGGCTGGCAATATGTTGCAGCTGGCAGCATGACAGCAGCATTACAACAAAGCCTCCAGGAAACTGGCTGGGGCTTCCAGTTTCAGCTGAACACTGCTCACACTGCACTCATGGCACAAGAGCCAAGTAAGAGCAGAGGAAGACTTTGCAATAGGATCAGGGATGAAGGCTTTCAAGGTGAAAACTCCTCAAAAGTTATGACAAGGCACCTCGGTACCCCAGTGCAGGGTTTCTTTTCTAGTGGTGCAAGGTTCAAAGCAGATCATGGGAATTTCCAACCTCATCTATATATAATTATATCCAATTAAGAATTAAGGTATCTCAACTCAAGCCCTGAAGACCTACTTGTTCAGTCTCTTGCAGCACTCTTGTTGGCTTGAGACCCCAAATGGTGCTTCTCTGGGTAGGAAAAGCCATCTCACCTGCCCTGCCAAACAGATGGGGACCAGAACAGGCATCAGCTCAAGGGTACTTAATAGCCTTAACAAACCACAGCTGGAGGGGCAGCCTTGAGCCTTTCCCAAAGGCTTGGGTAACCCTCTGTTATCTTGTCCTTATATATGGTAGGAAACCAGTGTTCTGTTCATAGAAAAGAAACTTTACAGTAAAACCAGGCTTGAGTAAATCTACAGAGGTATCGATATTATGGCAACTTGGAGGGAAAGGGGTACTTCTGGGGGGGGGGAAGTATCTTAGCATTCAGGGTCATACAAATAAAGGGGAACATGGGATTTGAAAGAGCTTTGGTCACATCTGGGGGAAGAGACTGCTTCTTTGCTTAGAAATTTTATTCTACAATAAGCACGTGTGCAAAGGCATCTTAAGTGATGCCATGGTGAAACATCAGACTAATGGACATGGTGCCACATGCAGTAACTCTCGTAGCTGTAGCAGCTTTGTATTTTTTTTCCAAAACTCACTGATCCAGGGCATACAGGGAGAAACAGAGCAAAAAAGGCAAATGAAATAAACACTTGTGAAAACAGTTCATGTCTGAAACTGAAATTTGTGAGTAACAACATTCTCAAAGTCTCTGCCAATGTTATAAGTATATTTGGTACAGAGGGAAAATACATGAAGCTGAACTCTGAAACTTAGACCCCCCAAGCAAAGACAGCAGCCTAGACCCTCCAAAGCATCAGCACATCTCACTTTCCTATGTAAAGCAAATGGCTCTGAAGATGCAGGCCTTCAGAATGCCAAAGCAAGACATTACCCAATGAAGCTTTGCATGTGGCTTAGCATCATTCTTGACACTCTCTATGGCAGACCCAGGTGCGAGAGACTGAACTGAAATCAGACTCCACTGTTCATTGTCTCAAAGATAGGTATGAGAAGCTGAGATAAGACCCCAATGTCCATTGCCTGAGAGAAGGGTATGAGGAACTGAAATGGGACTCCACTGTCCATTGCCTGAGAGATGGGGGGGAGGAGCTGAGATAAAAGACTCTTCCATCCATTATCTCAAGGATTGGTGTGAGGAATTGCTGCCCATTATCCCAAGAATTGCTGCAGTTGAAGAGCTAGCTGCAAGACCAGGGAAACGGGTCCACCAGGAACTGTAGTACATGACATTAACAACAGAGGTACTCCCCCCCCAGCTCATAAAAAAGGGGGAAAAGGTATACGAGGACACTTCCACGGGGACACCCACCTCCGACGACTACTACAGACTCTTGGGGACACTGCTCCGATACCAACTATGGACCCTGGAGGACTCCCACCATCTCCAATACTGACTACAGACCCTGGAGGACTCCCACCACCAAGGACAATGGCTACAGACCCCCAGGACACCACTGGTGGTGACTATCTCTCTGCACCCCGAATTCTTGCTTCATTTCTATCTTTTATCTAATCTAATCTGTCCTATTGCTATCCCTTTTTTATAATAATTTCTTTTTTTATAATAATTGTCTTTTTGTAATAAACCAACTGATCGATTGCGGTACTTGACCTCATTTACGTCTTAATTTCACTCTTGGGATCACAAATGAAATGGGTCTGGCACTGGGGTTTTCTCCAGTTGGACCCTGACACCAGACTGCTGTGAACCAGATGAGCAACAAAAGCCTTACTGACAACCTGGCCCCATGTATAAAGTATGTCTTCAATCTGTTTTAAAGTCCAGAAAGAATTAATAGGAAAATCACCATGAAAAGCTACAGAATGTAATGGAAGCATAGTAATTTGCTTTAGAATACTTTGTCCTGTTCAGTCAAAACTCCCTGACTTTAGCCTGAACCTCATTTTTGCCAGGTGATTAGAAGCAGCCCTTCTGTGAAACAGTTAAACAACATGCGTATCAAGAATAATTTCTAGGAATTATATTAAATCATAATAAATCACAACAGTTTGTGACAGGCTAAGCTTGTAAGTGCCTGAACACTATTCATCCTGGATATTTATAGACATTCTCACACGAGGTCTCACTGAGCCATACTGAGAGGTTACTCCACTGTACTTTTCCAGGAGGTAAAATGTCAGCATTAAATAAGAATATATTTGAGACTGGTGCATGTCCTGCAGCACTACCTTCACACACCAGCCAGAACAAGCATGGCCAGCATCAGGCCAGGAGCCCAGGAAACACCACTCTGCTTGAGTAGGTGGTAGTCTTTGAGTTAACACTGAAACCTGTGTGCTAACACCACCCTTAAGGTGTCATCTTGCGGATATAAAACAGACATCCTGATTGCCTCTGATTCTGAAAGGTTTCAGCAGGTTTGAGGCTATTTTTCTTGTTTTGCTCTGAGTACACAGCTTAACACAAGCATTTTGGTCAAGTTCTGATTTGAAGAGCAGCACTTTCCCCTGGTGATCCTTCCTGCCACAAAGTTGGATGCACAAGATGAAGTTGGTCCTTGTCCAATGGGGATTTGCTGCTCTGCCGTGCCAGTGTTTTTCCCTAGACAAGTCTGCACTCAGGTATGGAGGACCATGACTCCTGACCTCCTTCTAGCAGCTCAAACACCCTCTTACTACAGACATTGCCTTGAGGGTAGATATTGTCCCTCAGTCCAAGGCAATGACCTTCGAATGAACAATTTCTGATATGTCAGGAAGCACCTTTATTAACCAGAGTAGCCTCAAGATTTCAGTGATTTCCAAAGCCCTCCAAGAACTTTTTTCAGGACAAGGTTTTGGTTCTGGCAAAGGGGCTGAGGCAATCATTGCCACCAAGCCTTAGCAGCCTCCCACAAACATTCAAGGAGTTTTAGTGCCAAATGTCTTTTGCATCACTGTGCTTTACATTACTGCTGTCAGATATCTAAGGCGCATCTTAGGTTTTTTTTATCCAGAAGAGCAATGAGGGCAAGGCAAGAAAGCAGGACAGGAACAGAGGAAGGGTTTAAGAGATGTTTGGGGGGGGGGGGGGAAGGGGGCAGTAGTGGCAGGCAGAACATCTTAAATCTCATTTCTCTTAGCAGACAAGCAAAGTTAGAGTCAGAAATACTTAACCAATACTTTCCTGTCTAACCAGTGATGTCTAAATCATGTTGAAATGGAAATCTTTGAGAAGCTGTGATGCTCACTTTTGAAAGTACTTGACACTTAGAATCATAGAATCATAGAATCGTAAGGGTTGGAAAGGACCTTAAGATCATCTAGTTCCAACACCCCTGTCATGGGCAGGGACACCTTGCCCTAAACCACGTGGCTCAAGGCTCTGTCCAACCTGGCCTTGAACACCGCCAGGGATGGAGCATCCACAACCTCCCTGGGCAACCCATTCCAGTGCTTCACCACCCTCACTGTAAAGAACTTCTTCCTTATATCTAATCTAAACTTCCCCTGTTTAAGTTTGAACCCATTACCCCTTGTCCTACCACTACAGTCCCTAATGAAGAGTCCCTCCCCAGCATCCTTGTAGGCCCCCTTCAGATATTGGAAGGCTGCTATGAGGTCACCACGCAGCCTTCTCTTCTCCAGGCTGAACAGCCCCAACTCTCTCAGCCTGTCTTCATATGGGAGGTGCTCCAGCCCTCTTATCATCCTCGTGGCCCTCCTCTGGACTCGCTCCAACAGCTCCATGTCCTTTTTATGTTGAGGACACCAGAACTGTACGCAGTACTCCAAGTGGGGTCTCACAAGAGCAGAGTAGAGGGGCAGGATCACCTCCTTCGACCTGCTGGTCACGCTTCTTTTGATGCAGCCCAGGATGCGGTTGGCTTTCTGGGCTGCAAGCGCACACTGCCGGCTCATGTTAAGCTTCTCGTCAACCAACACCCCCAAGTCCTTTTCTGCAGGGCTGCTCCGAATCTCTTCTGGGGGTTATATTACCCTTCTTCCAGTCATCGCAAACTTCACCTGACTGCCAGGATTTTTCGAATATGATGGACAGTGGCTTAGCAACTTCATTCGCCAGCTCCTTCAGGACCCGTGGATGGATTTCATCAGGTCCCATGGACTTGTGCATGTTCAGGTTCTTAAGATGGTCTCGAACCTGATCCTCTCCTACAGTGGGCCTAAGGTCTTCGTTCTCACAGTCCCTGCATTTGCTTTCCAAGACTTGGGTTGTGTGGTCAGAGCATTTGCTGGTGAAGACTGAGGCAAAGAAGTCATTAAGAACCTCAGCCTTCTCCAAAGCCATGGTAGCCAGTTCTCCTGATAGCTTCTGGAGAGGGCCTACATTGTCCCTAGCCTGTCTTTTATTTGCTACGTATCTATAGAATCCTTTCCTGTTATCTTTTACATCCCTTGCCAAACTTAATTCTAGCTGGGCCTTAGCTTTCCTAACCTGGTCCCTAGCTTCTCGGGCAATGCTCCTGTATTCTTCCCAGGCCGCCTGTCCTTGCTTCCACCTTCTATAAGCTTCTTTTTTCCCTCTAAGTTTCCTCAGCAGCTCCTTGTCCATCCACGGAGGTCTCCTGGCCCTCCTGCTGCACTTTCTTCTAGTCGGGATGCAACACTCTTGAGCACGTAGCAGGTGATCCTTGAATACCGACCAGCAGTCTTGGGCCCCCCTGCCCTCTAGGACTGTATCCCATGAAACCTTACTAAGGAGGTTCCTGAAGAGGCCAAAGTCTGCTTTCTTGAAGTCCAGGGCAGGGAGCTTGCTGCACGCTCTTCTCACCGTCCTGAGGATCTCAAACTCAACCATCTTGTGATCACTAGAGCCAAGGCTGCCCTGGAGGGTTACATTTCCAACCAGTCCCTCCCTGTTGGTGAGCACAAGGTCCAGCATGGCACCTCTCCTCGTCGGCTCCTCTACTGCTTGAAAGAGGAAGTTGTCTTCCACACAATCGAGGAACCTCCTGGATTGCTTGTGCCGGGCCGTACCGTCCCTCCAACAGATGTCAGGATGGTTGAAGTCCCCCATGAGGACAAGGGCCTGCGAGCGTGAGGCTGCTCCTATCTGTCTGTAGAGTGCTTCATCCACAGAGTCCTCTTGATCAGGCGGCCTGGAACAGATCCCCACCGTAATGTCCCCTGTTGCTGTTTTCCCTTTGATCCTGACCCACAAACACTCCATTACCTCATCACCCGTCCCCAGACAGAGTTCCATACTCTCTAGCCTATCACTGACATATGTAGGTAGTTAAGGTATGGCGGCCGGAAGATATCGCGATGTACGGAAAGAGAGAGCCCCTCCCTAGGTACTCTCACAAGCCCCATAGCATGGAGAGGGGAATTGTGGGGCTAGGCTGGACAATACCATAAAAGGTAAAATTTGTTAACCTGCCCTTCTGATTGGGTCAGAACAGGTACTTCCGTGTGGCCGAAAGGTATAAAGCACCTGCTGTTGTTTAATAAAACGCTATTTGGTCATCCTCCATATTGGTGTCTGTGATCTTCTAGCCCTAAGCCAGGGGTTGGCTTAGTTCTGCAAGTCTTGGCTGAAGCAACGCAGCAACAAGTGGTGAGCCCGACGTGATTCGTTCGGAGGGCAGAGGTGTAGCTCGCGAGCATGGATGTGACGGTTAAGGTACTGAAAACGTTGGCAAAGGATTTCAAGATTTGTATCAAATCTGGCAGCATTAAGGCGTGCCTGGAATCTTTGATTCACAGTGGGGTGCTTGGTCACCCTGCTCAGATATTTAATTCCAAAAATTGGCCACAACTTAAACAGACACTGATTGAGCAGGCACTGGCGGGAAAGCCAGATCTTCTCATCACTCTGGGAAAGTTATTGGCCTTATTGCAATGGGCTCGGCAAGATCGGGAGGCGTGGGGGACGGCGCAGTTATACTTACAGGGAGCCGCGCTTGAAACTGCACCTCCCACTACAACAGCGGCAGTGCAGACTGGCGAGCCTGGTGATGGTGGGGAGGACGAGGTGGAGGATAAATCTATAGAGCAGCTGCCTGAGCCGCAGGCATTTCTTGTTACTGAGTCTGAAGAGGAGCCCTCTGCAACCGGTGCGCAAGGAGGGGCTGCGCGAAAGGAGCCCCCCGCACCACCGGCATATCCGTGGGGGGAGTTAAAAGATACTGTAGCTCATTATAACGAGGAATGTCTTAAGGGGGATGCTGCAGTCAAGGGCAGCAAGTCTGCAGCCCTTCCTAACAAGCAATGTCTTAAAGGGGACGCTGCAATCAGGGGCGGCGAGTCTGGGCCGGGTGAATCGAAAAATCAGAATGTGGACCCCCTAGATGCGCTCCCAGGCATGATACTGAGGCATCTAGACGACGAGGAATTATTAGACCTGGGATTGAAACGTGTGGGTGGCGGTGACGCAGGGTCCTTTGGGGCACAGAAGAAGGAACGCAGTACCCCGAAGGAACAAACAGCATGGCGGGAATGGCGGGGAGGTGGATGTGAATTGCGTTCTGATTCTGAGTCAGAAAATGAGGAGGCTGCGGCGAGTGGCGCTGGACCCCCTCGGGGCTCGGGTGCCGGGGAGGAGGGGCGTGGGACACCGGGGGACCTTGTGGAGGAACTTGGCAGGGCGATGGATGTGCTGGAGGCGCAGGCGGGAATGCGGGGACGCGCCTTGGAGCGGCTGGGCGAAACCCCGCCCCCTGTGGCGCAGCCAAATTGGAACTTGATTGCGAAAGACTGTGTGCTAAGTGGCGTAACCCTAGAAGCCGTACCTGCGGCCGCACCTCCACAGGCGTTCCCTGTTCAGGTTGGGCCACAAGGGGGAGCTATGTGGACGCCTTTAGACACTAAGCTGGTTCAGGCCCTCCATAAAGCAGTAAAGGAGGAAGGTCTGTCGAGCGAAACCACAGCTATGCTGCTCGACTCCGCCCACGTCCAGCCATTAACCCCTGCCGACGCTAGGCAGCTGGCAAGGGCGGTACTAACTGGCCTGCTATTCCTTCTTTTGAAGGAGGCATGGTATCTCGAACTGCAAGGCCGCATACAAGCTGCAACGACAGATCCCACCCATCCCCTCCGACAGTCCACTTTTGATAGGTCACCGGGGCGGGAGGGGATACTAACATTCTTGTAAGCTCGCAGCCAATGATGTTTATAATAGATGATGAAGAGCAGGGAAAACAGTTGGTTGCCACAGTGACTCCTGTTATTGCTAGGATAGAACAAGCCCTGTTAGGCCGAGATGCACTCCGTCAAATGGGAATTACTATGAAGGATTTTTAGGGGGGGCCACTGCTCAACCTGACCCACAACAAGATAGAATTACTTGGCTGACGAATGATCCGGTTTGGGTGGAACAGTGGCCCCTCACTCAAGAAAAATTACAAGCAGCCAAGGAAATTGTGAAGGTAGAAGCTCAAAGTGGTCATCTTGAGCCTTCTACTAGTCCATGGAACACCCCGATATTCGTAATTCGAAAGAAAAACAAAAACAAATGGAGATTACTCCATGACCTGAGAGCTGTGAATGCGCAGATGGAAGCGATGGGACCTTTGCAAACTGGTCTGCCGCTTGTTTCTGCTATCCCACAGGATTGGTATATCATAATAATTGATATTCGAGATTGTTTTTTCAGCATCCCTCTTGCCCTGGAAGACCGGAAAAGGTTTGCCTTTACCCTACCTGCAATCAATTTGGAGGAGCCAGCAACACGCTGGCAATGGACAGTCCTGCCACAAGGTATGAAAAACTCACCCACAATGTGCCAGCGTTACGTGGCTAAGGCGCTGGAGGGTATCAGGGAAAAGTGGAGTTCAACAAAGGTTTTGCATTACATGGATGATATCCTGATGGCTGCAGAGGACAGAGCCGTCCTGGATTCCTTGTTCCAACAGGTGCAGACCAATTTACAGCAATTCGGGTTAAACATAGCAGAGGAGAAGATTCAAAAGGGTAGTACACTCAAATACTTGGGAACGGAAATTAGGGGAGAGCAGGTCACTGCCCAACCTATCCAAATAAATCCAGAAATTAAGACACTTAACGATGTTCAAAAGCTAGTGGGGGCCATTCAATGGTTGAGAACTTTTGTTCCGATCCCCAATGACCTAATGGAACCTTTTTATGACCTGCTAAAGGGTAACCAAATTTGGGAACCACGCACTCTTACAGAGGAGGCGCGAAAGGCGTTGGTAGAAATCCAACGCAGAACAGAGAAATTTGCCCTTATTCGCATACAACCAGGCAAGGACATCATTTTAGCCTGGGCCTTTACCAAAGGAGGCTGTTTTGGAATGCTAGGACAAGACAGAAAGAAGGAATTGTGTCCCCTGTTGTGGGCATACTCTTCAAAGGGAAATGACAGCTTTGTGAGGTGGAGCAAGGTTGCAGTTTTTGTAATGGAATCTTTAAGAAAATCAAGCAGAAAAACATTTGGCAAGGAACCAGATGTCATCTGGCTGCCCTGGACTAAAAAACAGGTGACAGAACTGATGGAGAATGAAGTAGAGCTGCAATTATCTCTAAGTACATACCATGGGAAGGTTGAGACAGGAAAGGTAGAGCTCTGGAAAAGATACATGGATGCATTACAGCCCTCACTGCAGTTGAGAGTGCTTGATAATCCCCAGCCTGGGCTGACATATTTTACCAATGCATCCTCTGTCACAGACACAGCAGTGGTGGTCTGGAAGGAAGCCAATAAATGGGAAAAACTAATCTGGGTAGAAGCAGGGAAGAGTGTTCAATGGCTAGAGGCAAAAGCTATGTGTCTAGCGCTTGAACAAACTCCTGAAAAACATATTAATGTCTGTACAGACTCTATGTACGTGTACAAATTGGTTCAATCAATGAAGAGAGGAGGATACGCTAACGGGGACATTTCAAATGCATTACAAGAAGCATTAGGAAAGCGAACTGGTACAGTCACAGTGATTCACATCAATAGCCACCAAAATTGCCCTGGTCCACTGGTGGAAGGTAACACAAAAGCAGATTCTGCTGCAAAAAGGTTGTGGACGTTACAACAGGCTAGTGAACTACACCGGAAGCTACATATTGGTGCAAAAGCATTGGCAAAAGAATGTAATATTCCTATTAGAGAAGCTCGGGAAGTTGTCGCTACTTGTCCCTATTGCCAGCATTCCCCATTATGGGAGGCTGGAGTGAATCCTAGAGGGCTGCAAGCACGAGAGTTATGGCAGACAGACTTTACAGAATGTTCACTCATGGCCCCTAGGAAACACCTTGCGGTTACAGTTGATACTTATAGCGGTGCAATAATGGCCACACCACACATCAAGCAGACGGGAAAGACAGTCATACAACACTGGGTCACCGTCATGGCCTGGCTGGGAACCCCAAAAACGATTAAAACAGATAATGGGCCTTGTTTTAGAAGCACATTAGTTGAAGATTGGTGCAAGAAGTGGGACATTGAATTAAAACACGGGATCCCATACAACTGTCAGGGCCAGGGGATTGTGGAGCGCGGTCATCGTGCGCTCAAGGAAAAAATTAAGATCCTTGGAGAAGAAGAAGGGTATTCGGGAAAAATACCGACAGATCAACAAAATAATATCTTAAATCGAGCCCTGTTAGCTTTAAATCACTATATTAGAGGACATGAACAGTATTCGCCAATAGAAAAACAGTATTTAAAACAACAAGTAGCTACCTTTCCCCAGGTGCGAGTTAAATTTCCAGGGGAACTACAGTGGGAATCCGGGTGGAGGCTGCGTACAATTGGAAGAGGGTATGCAGCAGTAGAAAAGGAGGGATTGCTGAGATGGGTACCTAGCAGATGTATTAAGGCGGAATTAAAGGAGGATCAGAATAAAACTAATGAAAATTGTGAGTTCTTGTCCGCAGGACTGGATTGTCGGACACCCTCGCAACCGGTACGTCTCAGTGACGAATGAAGATGACAAGGAAGAGGATCAGACCTGATGCTTCTACAGCAAGGGGGAGTGTGCACTGCACTAGAGGAAGAGTGTTGTGTATATGCAGACCACACCAGAATAGTAAAAGACACTATGACCAAATTGCAGAAAGGTCTGGAAAAAACGAAGGAGGGAACGAGAGGCACAGCAAAGTTGGTTTACGTCATGGTTCAACCATTCACCATGGCTGACCACCCTGATATCTACCTAATGGGACCAATCACAATGATTGTAATAGCAGTGATTTTGGGACCCTGTCAAGCTCGTTTCATTTGTTAAGAGTCAATTAGAGAGTGTTAGCATTAGATTAATGGCATTTTAGCGATTGCTCTAAGACTGTTTTCGTTTAAAACTCCCTTTAGCTATCCCTAGTTATACACCACTACTCTCAGTTGTTCTCCAGTTATCCTGTTTGGTGTGCCTTATATTTTCTATCTAACTTATAATGTATATTTTTAGAATTTTTATAAGAAATAATGTAGAAACAGCACACATTTGCTAGGTTTGCACACAAGTTTTATGACACGTATTTTTAGGATTGTTTTATCTTAATCACCTTATTGGTGCATAGGGAGGGGGGATATGTAGGTAGTTAAGGTATGGCGGCCGGAAGATATCGCGATGTACGGAAAGAGAGAGCCCCTCCCTAGGTACTCTCACAAGCCCCATAGCATGGAGAGGGGAATTGTGGGGCTAGGCTGGACAATACCATAAAAGGTAAAATTTGTTAACCTGCCCTTCTGATTGGGTCAGAACAGGTACTTCCGTGTGGCCGAAAGGTATAAAGCACCTGCTGTTGTTTAATAAAACGCTATTTGGTCATCCTCCATATTGGTGTCTGTGATCTTCTAGCCCTAAGCCAGGGGTTGGCTTAGTTCTGCAAGTCTTGGCTGAAGCAACGCAGCAACAGACATAGATAGCAACACCCCCTCCCCGTCTGCCTGGCCTGTCTTTTCTAAACAGCCTGTAACCTTCCATTCCGACATTCCAGTCATAGGAGCCATCCCACCATGTTTCTGTGATACCAATGACATCATATTCCTGTAGCCTTGCACACATCTCTAATTCCTCTTGCTTGTTCCCCATACTACGGGCGTTTGTATAGAGGCACCTTAGCCGAGCTCCAAATGAAGCCGACTCAATGGCTGGGGCAGCTGGAACATCTCTACATCGCTCCAAGCACTTATTACAGGTGCTGGCAACTGACCAGGAATGTTGGGATGGATCAATGCTCCCCTCCCCCAACACATCTAGTTTAAAGCTTTCCTGACCAGCCTGGCAAGCCTCCTACCAAAACAGCTCTTCCCCTTCTTTGTCAGACCAGCTCCACCAGCCTCCAGTAGATCTGGCCTCCCAAATGGAGCCCCATGTTCTAAATAGCCAAACCCCTGACTATGGCACCAGCATTCTAACCATTTATTAACCTGCCAGACATGCCTAGCTTTTTTAAGGTCCTCCCCTTTGCCCTGGAGAATCGATGAAAAAACTGTCTGAGCTCCAGAGCCCCTAACCACCTCTCCCAGGGCTCTGTAGTCCTTCTTAATGTTCTCCAGGCTACTGCTATCTATATCTCTAGCACCCACATGGACCGCTAGAAGGGGGTAATAGTCAGCAGGACTTACTAGAGCAGGCAGCCTCTCAGCAACATTCCTGATCCGAGCCCCCGGCAGGCAACACACTTTCCTCGAGACTGGATCAGGCCGGCAGATGAGCGCCTCTGTGCCTTTCAAAGTAGAGTCCCCTACTACTATGACCCTCCTCTTTTTCCTGGAGGCACCAGTAGCGATCCTCTTTACTGGTGCATCAGCAGGGTGCTCATTAGGTGTGGTGGGTGCTTTCTCATTAGCCCCCTGCAGAACCACGAAGCGGTTCTGAGTGGGGACATCAGATTTAGGAGGAAGCCCCTTGTCGTTAATTGTCCTCTTCCTCCTTTTTTTGTTCGTTTTTCTCGTGACTAATTCCCAGCTTCCTGGGTTGCTGCCCTCCTTCTTTCCTATATGAGCAATGCTGGACGTTTGCAGCCCCTGCGCAGTTTGAGCCTGGAGCAAGCAGCCCAGCTTCCTCTCAGCTTCCCTGGCATCTTTTAGGTCTCCAACAGCCTCCCGCAGCTCAGCCACCTGCTGCAGGAGGACCTCCACCAGGTCGCACCGAGTGCAGCCCTGTCCATCGCGCACCCCCGCCTCACGAGACCAGTCGAGGCACTTTCTACACTCCGAGGTCTGCGCCGCAGCCTCCCCTCTCATCGGCTCTGTCTGGGTGCCTACGCTGGCCACCGCCGGGGCAGAGCTCCCAGAGCGGGCCCTGGTCCTGAGGCGAGTGCTCACCATCCCGCTCGCTGCCCGCTCGCCCTGCCTGCGCAAACTGCCGCGCCACGCCCTGGTCGCCGCGCTCCCTGGGATGGGTTTTACCCACTGAGGGCTGGTGCCGTCACTCCTGGCGCCGCCCCCTGTGAGTCAGCTGCTCGCGTCAGCTGAGCTGCCGGCTCCTGGGCAAGTCCTGTCGAGGACTTGAGGCTCCCTCGGTCGCTCTTGCCGCTCCGAACTGAGGCTCCTGGACGCTGTGCTTCCCCCCGCTCCGGTGTTAAAGGCGTCCTCTCTGGAGATACTCACCTCGGCAACTTTTCTCCTATGATGAATGTGGGAGAGGATGGAAACTATTTGATTATTGCCAAAAAGAAGTAACTGCTTGGCTGGAGAAGAAAGAGTTAAAGAAGAAGCAAAGTACACTGTGTGATTAAGCAGAGCAACCCATCTGGACAGGAGCAGGAGAACAGAAAGATAAGGAACTGGTTATTCTGGGACTGTTTGTGAAACGATGAAGAAAGTTGGAAAAAACAAAACTGTAAACCAGGAACTAAACATCATGTGATAAAACTAGCTTGGTATAAAAGGTAGAGCAATAGGCTAAAAATATCTTTTGCTAGAATAGTATAAAAGCTAGAGCAATAGGCAATAAAGTGATTCGCTGCATGAAGATGCTTTGAGTCCATGCCGTTCATACGCCACAATGAACCCTGGGCCTTGGGGGGGGGGGAACTTTGAGAACTGACCTGACTGGTAGTGCAATACAGAGATATGAAAACTATTCTACTCTGATATCAGCAGCATTCTCAGAAACTTCACAGCTACTGCTCTGGAGCAGTGATGCATACCTGAGCTCACGTCCCATTCTGTCTGCACTGAAAACAGCCTCCTATCCTGGAGTAGGAGGCTCTGCCTGATGTAAGGCAGCAGCAAATACCCAAGGGCCAGGATCTAATTTTGTTTGCAGCTATGTAAATAGACAGGAGCTTCATTTACTTCAATGGAAGCCCTCTGGATTTACACCAGAGCAACTGAAATTAGAAGCTTGCCCTAAGTGGGTGGGAGCTCATTACAAGACTAAATAAGGAGTCATTTTCAGAATTTTAAACTGAAAGGAGCCACATTTGGCTGACCTCCTTTTTTTCCCCACACTGACTGTTTATTAGATTACAGCAGATAAGAACTGTGCTTTCTTACTGGTTTTTCATGGCGATGTGTCTGTGACACTAACAGAGGTGTAACCAGGTGACACTGGTTTATAAAAGGATGAATCCAAAGCAGTGTTTAAATAAGTGTTTTTAACTGGGAGTCAATTTTGATATCTGAGGAGACAAAAACTGGCTCAACTTACTTGCAAGTGTTCCCATTTCACCCAGAATACATCAAAGGCCAAGTGACCCAAGAGGAGCTGAGCACGAGGAGACAGGAAATCCCTCAGTGGATTGTAAGAAGCTGGTCGCTGCTTGGAGGAATGATTGCCAGTGTTAATTATCAAGTTTGATAATTAATTCTTTTTAATACCACTATCAGTAAGACACAGAGATGAACACAGAAGAGCCACCTACCCTGCCCAGCTCCAAAGCCCCATTCTGACTCCTGCTCTGGTCTCCCAGGTCATAAATCAACCGCATCTTCATCTTGCAACCCTTTCAAGGAGACTTTTAGGCTCCTACTGCCCAGGTATTTTAAAAAGGCAACTCTCACTGATGAGATTAGGCTTGAGAACAAGACAACCCCCTAAATCACTTTATGCCTTGCATCACTCAGCAAAACAGACATGAAAATTTCCAGGCAGAAAAGGTCCTCAGGGTAACAATTCTGAGGCCACTTAATTTGAGATTCCAGATCTACTGAACTTTGTAATGTCTGGCTGAATACTCATTCACCCAGAGTGAGATTGTATTCAAAGTAGTGACAAATGGAAGAAGTAATTACAGCTGTACCACAAACAAAAATACTAAAGGCACATGAAGGAAGAGGTAAAGGACAGAAAATTTATCTTCATCAGATTGGAAGGATGAGAGAACAGGTTATATAAAGTTTGGTGGATCTTCTGAACCTTCCGATACATTTTTATACTAAGTCTTGAAATCAATCATGATATAGAAAGCTATTGAATGGGATTCCTCTGTGTCAAAGGCCTATTTCCTGCAGTAATGATTGACATAATCCAATATTGGCTCTGAGGTGATTGTAACCAATAGGAACCTGGGGAGGCAGTAAGGACTATGGGATTGTTCTCATTCACTCTTATGACCACAACACTAAACACCAATTACATCTGGCACAAGCTACCTTTTCACAGACACCCTAAACAGAGATTAAAGATTGTTCTGAAGACCTGAAAGCCTAGTTCCAGTCATTTAGCTAAAGTTTAGGAGGTAATTTGATGATGATCTAGAAGGACCTACACGGGATGGCATTTCTGATACTCAAAGCAGAAAAAACCCACCACAAGGCCCAATATATATACATTAGAAGTAAATGCAGTTTATTGTAACAGGACTGGACACCTGCTTGGAGTGTCATCTCTGCTGAACCAGAAGGTTGAGGGCCACCTCTGAGGTCACTCAGTGGCACTCATGGGTGTGCTTCTATAGCTCCTGCAAGGACAGCCCAAGGGTCCCCAGGGAAAGCACACACCACCCACGCACACCTCCACTCCCCTCACATACCCACCCACCCACACCACTGTGCTCTGAGGGGCAGGCACATAACTGGCCATATTGAGCAGGGCAGCACTAAAGACAGCCCCTGCATAGGCTGACCCAACTGCCTGCAAACACATTGCAGATGCTCAGAAGAGAACCCAGGACAAGATACTAGCCAAGAGGATTGTCAGCCATCAAGTAATTCCCACAACGCCATGCTCAGCTTCCTCATAGAAACTTTGGGATTTGCCTTTTACAGGACATTTCAGTTCCTAAAACACTCAAAGGTGGGTGGTTTAGGAATCCCTCCTGGTTTCTGTATAACTGATAGTTCAAGCATTACCCAACACCTGCCACTGGGGAAGAGGAAGCAGCATAGGTGGGGAGAGCCATTTCTTGGAGGTTTGGATTCCATACAGCTGGCACTTTCCAGTGAGCCCAGGACTTTGTGGGGTGCATTACATATGAGGGGAAAGAACAGCATCTCAAATCCCCAGCCCTTCATGGGTGTGCCCACTTCTGCCTGTGCCATGGGGCTGCTCCAGAATGACGCCTCGATATCTCCAAGTTATCACTAGGTTTCACCAAGATTTCTACTAACTCCACCACACTGATGTAGAAGCAGCTTTTTCTTCCTCCTGCCTCCCCTGCCAAAGGGGATTGGAGGCTCCCCCCCCCACACTTTTTTTTTTTGTAGCTTATAACTCCACAATTGTCTCTCTCATTGCAAATGAGAAATTGCCTTTGACTGTGAATTACACAGAAGCCATCATGCTTCATGTCTCTTCTACCTGTAATATCTGAAGTGCTTTATTCCTTTTGATCTTGGCAACAGGTCCTAAAACCCCATAAACAACACAGCCCCACATCCTCCTGTGGCCATGCAGAGCAGAGCTCCTGCCCCAGCAGAAGTACGCTCTGAGCCCAGGGTACTGCACACCAGCCACCTGCATCCTGGGGGACATGTTAGTCCTTCCTGCAGTGGCTCAACCCAAGCAAGGTGCTAGCTGGGCACATCAAGCTTGGCCACCCAGCTCAGCCTCCACTGAGGAGGCTGACAGAACTTGCCTGGCTGTCAGAGGAGCGGCTTGAGACAAACTTTTAACCTTGTGGCATTGCTGCTTTTGATTGGGGTTGGTTTATGTAAGTTTTACTGCTGACTAATAACCTTGGGCAATGGTTTGCAAGGTACTGCAAACTGAAATGATGTCCTGGGTTCAGCTGTAGCAGTCGTTTATTCTCCTTTTTAGTAGCTGGTGCAGTGCTGCGTTTTTGACTTTCAGCCTGGGAACAATGCTGAGATAACACTGATGTTTTTAGTTGTTGCTAAGTAATGTTTACTCTGACCAAGGACTTTCTGTCTCATGCTCTGCCAAGGAGGAGGGGTAAGCCAGGAGGGAGCAGAGACAGAACACCTGACCCAAAGTGGCATTCCATACCACAGCACATCATGCCCAGTATATAAACTGGGGGGAGTTACCTGGAAGGCCCAGATCACTGCTCAGGTCAGGCTAAGTATTGGTTGGCAGGTGGTGAGCAATTGTATCCTCTCCCCTTGTTATTTCCCTTATCATTATTATTATTATTGGTGGTAGTAGTAGGGGTTTTATATTATACCTTAGTTACTGGACTGCTCTTATCTCAACCCATAGGGGTTAACATTCTTTTGATTCTCCTCCCCATCCCTCCAGGAGCAGGAAGAAGGGGATGAGTGAGCAACTGCATGGTTCCAGCAGCTGAGCTCAAACCATGACAGTTCTTTGCAGTGCCCAACATGGGGCTTGAACTCACAACCCCGGGATTAAGAGTCCCATGCTCTACCAACTGAGCTAGCTGGGCTCTAGCCATGACAAATAACAAGATTATACTAGTAGTTCATTAAAGCAGATGAGATTGGAGTGCTCATTACTATGATAAAGCAAAATTGCATGTGTGAAACATGCCTAAACAGAGCTTTAAAAAAAAATTAACATCTCTGAATGCTACCTTTTTAACAAAACAAAACAAAAAAAAGAAGTCTGTACTGATAGACATAGAATTTTGCCAAAGGAGGAGATTTTGGTATTAAATACTCCTGGAAAATAAGACAAATTCTACAAGACAACATTTTTCCTTCAGTTTATGCTTCCTCTTCTATAAAAAACCCCTGGATAGGACAAGCAAATTAGATCTGCTTCCTCCTTTATTTTTTGAAAACCTATGTCTTATTTCAAAGAAAAGAAGTGGGCTCCCCCTGTAAGTGGACTGAAACACAAGGGAATACTTTCAGTCACCCCCTCCACCACAGTTATTCCAGCCCAACTCCTAAGTGCTTCCCCCAATCTTTGTGCTCTCACTCCCACTTTAATCCTCCCTTCACATCTCTACTCCCTCCTGCAATAGGACATGGAAATGCTGCTAAGAAAGAGCATGTTGCTCAAGTGGTAGCGTGTGGGATACCAGCTTAGTGAGCCATCCATTAGAAAAGGTCAGAAGCTAAAATAAATTAGTAAAGCCACCTTATAGCACTCTGAAACATCCCATTCTCTTAGCTTACAGGAAAAGCAAATGTCAAACATGGTAAATGCAATAACTCTCAAGAGATGGATACATGCAGTGACCACTCCCCTCAGGGATGAAAATCCCAGTCCAGTGAGACCAGTGCTACAGATCCCATTGACAGCAGCAAGAGTCAGACACCAAGAAAGCACATCTTGTTTTGACCTCCTTAAGATTTGCTCTGTCAGGGGCACAACCAAGGCAGAATTTGCCTTTTCCTCTTTTTCAAAGTGTGTGTGTGGGGGGGGGGGGATTTTTATATGTACCAAAATTAGGTGATAACAGAAGGGGACATCTGTGTTTCCTTACAGGATCAAAGCATCCTCTGAACTCAGGGATGCAGGAGGGAGACCCATGCCAGCAGCTGAGCTCTGGAGACACTTGGACAAGTTATTTCAACCCTCACCTATGCAGCCAGACGCAGCAGCGAGGGGATTACTAACAACCTGAGAGCAAAGGAAACTGCCTCTCAAGGCTCAGAGGGTGGACAGTAGGAAAAGAGAAAACAACTACCTACAAACCCCATTTTCCATCCCCCATCTCACCAAATCCCAGACTTGGGCTTCAAGCAGCACAGTGCCTGTCACAGGGCTGATGAGGAGGGTCCCTTTACAGACACCAGAGAAAGGTGGTGCAAGCCCTCTGTGCAAGCAGGGACAACATCCCCTTCTGTGATAAAGCAGTGGTGTTTCAGGCTGGAAGTATTAGTGCTTTGAAGTGGTAAATCACAAGATGCTTCTGTTCAAGCCTTACCCCACAGAGAATTATTGTAAAGTGCTGGCTGTTTTTACATTCCCCCCCCGCCCCAGTCACAAAGGGAAGAGAACGACAATAAAAGAAGAGATACATCATGGAGGGGGAGGACGACAGGGGATGGACAGATGACAACAATCCCAGCCTCCACCACTACATGCAAATGTAGAGCAAAGCCTGGCAACTTCACATGGGTTTCACTTGCTGTGCCAAAACACTTGGGTCCATTCATGAGCAGAAAGATCTAACAGCCTGGCATGATTATTCCCTGAATAACAGGAAGGTGTAAAACAACATGCTCTCAGCACAGTGGGTCCACCAGATCACACACCAAGCTCAGGGACCATGGTGGTATCAGGGATGGGCCAAGGCACAGGGGGAACCGCTTGGTTTCCATTCCCTTCCCAAGACAAACAAGGGGCAAGAAGAGAAGCAAGAAATTAAAGGAATAAGATGAGCTACTCTAGCTCTTTTATGATGTGTTAGAGAACTTTATTATCTGCCTTTAATAAGTTAAAGTCCAGAGCATCAGCAGCATTTCTCCAGGAAACACATAAGCTTTGGTGCTAACAAAAAGCCTGTCCTGGGTTCAGCTATAGCAGTCATTTTTCACCTTCTTAGTAGATGGAGCAGTGCTGTGGTTTTTAACTTTCAGCCTGGGAACAACGCTGATAACACCGATGTTTTTAGTTGTTGCTAACTAATGTTTATTCCAACCAAGGACTTTCTCAGTCTCATGCTTTGCCAGGGAGGAGGGGAAGCCGGGAGGAAACAGAGACAGGACACCTGACCCAAACTGGCCAAAGGGGTATTCCATACCACAGCACGTCATGCCCAGTATATGAACCGGGGGGAGTTACCTGGAAGGCCCAGATCACTGCTCGGGTCGGGCTGGGTATTGGTCGGCGGGTGGTGAGCTATTGTATCCTCTCCCCTTGTTATTTCACTAATCATTATTATCACTGGTGGTAGCAGTAGTGGTTTCATATTATACCTTAGTTGCGGGACTGCTCTTATCTCAACCCGTGGGAGTTACATTCTTTCAATTCTCTTCCCCATCCCTCCGGGAGCAGGGGGAGGAAGAAGGGGGGGGGGAGTGAGCGAGCGGCTGTGTGGTTCCAAGTTACCGGCTGGGCTCAAACCATGACAGTTCTTTGTGGCGCCCAACGTGGGGCACGAAGGGTTGAGATAACGACAGATCTGACCAGAGTGTGTCTAGTCATATTTGTGATAAGCATTCATTGTTACTACTTGTCACAATGGTGATTATTTGGCTCTCAGACTTGTTGCGCTTGATCTCAGAGTTTCAGCATGTTGTACCTTACTTACAGCCACTATTTGCTGTTTTAGCGTTTATCGGCTGGGGGGCCTGGGCTAAGGTTCTTGTTTCACTGTACTTCATGGTAATGACTTGTAATACAATAGACTCATTGATCATGAAACTGGTCTGGTTTGTGCTTCCAGCGTGGCCATCACCTCTATACATTGGGAGGTATATAATGAAATATTTTAGCAATTGCATATCTTTTTTTTCTCCTCAGGGGGTCAACTTACGAAGGAGGCATTCTCTTTCACCCCCCGTTCCCCCACCAGCCTATTTGCAACAGCAGTTGAGAGTTCTGAAGGTTTTGGATGGCCTTTGAATACCCTTGAAACCTGCCTGCTGATTGTGCTGGGGATCAGCATGTTGGCAAACATACGGAGTGTGTTTTACCCACGGCCATCCCACCCTGGGAACACCCTAATTCGTTTAATCTCGAAAGTCAGGTAGTATCGGGTTCAAAACTGGTCTAGGGTTAGACGACGATATAGGAGGACCACCAAGAGATTTTCCCTGAGGCTGGACAGTCATGAGTGGCAGGGTGTGTGGGATAGCATGGGCAAGTATCAAGGCCAGTGGGCCCCTCCAGTGCTTTGGAACTTTACCACTGAACAAGTGCAACATCCGGAAAAACTAGTAAAACACTTAAACGAGGTGTGCTGTCGTCCTGGTTATACCAGAGAGGGACAACTCGCTGCAACATGCGGGGGCTTGGCCTACGCCTACAGAGCCTTGCTCAACACTATCCAGCACCTTCAAAGAAAAAAAAATGTCTCTGGATCTGATGGCAAAGCAACAGACAACGCAGCTCTGCCAACTACAAGCACAGCAGCTACTCAAACCCTGACCACAACAGACAATGCAGCTACTACAAGTACAGCAGCTACATCAACCCCAGTGACAAGCACAACAGCTACTCAAACCCTGACCACAATGGACAATGCAACTACTCCAACTTCAAATACAGCAGCTACGCCAACCCCAGTAACAAGCACAACAGCTACTCAAACCCCGACAGCAACAGACAATGCGGCTACTCCAAGCACCGCAGCTACACCAACCCCAGTGACAAGCACAGTAGCTACTCAAACCCTGACAGCAACAGACAATGCAGCTGTTGGTGTTACTCAACTCCCAAGCACAACAGATGCACCAACCCCAGCAATAGACATTGCAACCACTCCAATCCTAGTGGCAGACACTGCAGACACTGCAACCGCAGTGACAAACACTGCAGCTAAACCAAATGGCCAGTTTGTGACAATGTCTGTTGCCCCTGTAAGCAAAAGCAGACGAGAGGCACAAAGAGCAACCCGTGAAGTGAAGAAAGATGAAGACCCAATGCCATTACTACATGCAACAGCATCTGAACAAGAGTTACTACTACGTGGATCAGAGGAAGAGGAAGAAGAAGAAGAGGTCACTTCTCGACCCCAGACCTCAACCGAGCTGCGGAATATGCGAAAAGATTTCACCCGCCTTCCAGGGGAGCACATTGTCACCTGGTTGCTCCGATGCTGGGACAATGGGGCCGACAGTCACGAACTAGAAGGTAGGGAAGCCAAGCAGCTGGGATCACTTGCTAGAGAAGGAGGAATTGACAAAGCGATTGCAAGAGAGAAGAGAGCCCTCAGCCTTTGGAGGTGGCTCTAGGCAACTGTGAAGGAAAGGTTTCCCTACACAGACGATATTACGAGTTGCTCAGCCAACTGGACCACGATAGAGAAAGGCATCCAGTCCCTGAGGGAATCAGCCATTCTAGAGATGATCTATCATAGGCCGGATGCCAGGAACACATCCGTAGATCCAGATGAAGTGGAATGTACACGACCCATGTGGCGGAAACTTACACGGAGTGCACCATCATCATATGCCCACACATTGGCATCAATGACCTGGAATGACGTAACAGCACCAACAGTGGATTGCCTGATTCGTCAACTCCGAGAGTTCAAAGACAATCTCACCCCTTCCATCATTTCAGCTGTGGAAAAACTGTCCCAGGAGTTCAAGCAATTGAGACACAATTTATCCGATCTATCAAGCTCCCCACGCGTACCAACACGTCTCAGCTATTAAGAGAAGGCGCCCTACTGCTTGAGAAAGAAAATATAGGAGGTACACGCCACGGGCCACCCTATGGTTTTACCTGCGGGATCACGGAGAAGACATGAGAAAGTGGGATGGAAAACCTACCTCAGTTCTGGAGCAACAGGTGCGTGAACTGAAGAGGAGAACAATGGTCAAGGATGATCCTCCCAGGAAAGCTGCTGCTCCAGTCTCTGGCGAGCAGTTTCCCAGATGGAGCGAAAGAGCTGATTTTACTCCAGCTCCTGTGATAAGGAATACTAATCCCTTTCTACAAGACATAAGAGGAGAATTTTATGATCACTATTAGAGGGGCCCTGCCTCCAGCCAGGTGGAGGAGAGGGACAATCGGGTTTACTGGACTGTGTGGATCAGATGGCCTGGCACATCAGTCCCACAGAAGTATAAGGCTCTAGTAGATACCGGTGCACAGTGTAACCTGATGCCATCAAGGTATCAAGGGGTGACACCCACTTATATTTCTGGAGTGACAGGAGGATCCCAAGTGTTAACTATGCTGGAAGCTGAAATCAGCCTGACTGGGAGGAAGTGGCAAAAGCACCCCATTGTGACTGGTCCAGGGGCTCCATGCATCCTTGGCATAGACTATCTCAGGAGAGGGTACTTCAGAGACCCAAAAGGGTATAGATGGGCTTTTGGTATCGCTGCCTTGGAGACAGAGGAAATTAAGCAGCTGTCCACCTTACCCGGTCTCTCAGAGGATCCTTCTGTTGTGGGGCTGCTGAAGGTCGAAGAACAACAAGTGCCAATCGCGACAACAACAGTGCACCGGCGGCAATATTGCACCAACCGAGACTCCTTGATTCCCATCCATAAGCTGATCCGCAGACTGGAGAGCCAAGGAGTGATCAGCAGGACCCGCTCACCCTTTAATAGCCCCATATGGCCAGTGCAAAAGTCTAATGGAGAGTGGAGACTAACAGTAGACTATCGTGGCCTGAATGAAGTCACACCACCATTGAGCGCTGCCGTACTGGACATGCTAGGACTTCAATATGAACTGGAGTCAAAGGCAGCCAAGTGGGATGCCACAATTGACATTGCCAATGCATTTTTCTCAATCCCTTTGGCAGCAGAATGCAGGCCACAGTTTGCTTTCACTTGGAGGGGCATCCAGTACACTTGGAACAGAGTGCCCCAGGGGTGGAAACACAGCCCTACCATCTGCCATGGGCTGATCCAGACTGCACTGGAACAGGGGCAAGCTCCAGAACACCTGCAATACATTGATGACATCATCGTGTGGGGTGATACAGAGGAAGAAGTTTTTGAGAAAGGGAGGAAGATAATCCAAATCCTGCTGAAGGCCGGTTTTGCCATAAAACGGAATAAGGTCGACCTGCACAGGAGATACAATTTTTGGGAATAAAATGGCAAGATGGATGTGGCCAGATCCCCACAGACGTGATCAACAGGATAACAGCAATGTCTCCACCAACTAACAAGAAAGAAACACAAGCTTTCTTAAGTGTTGTGGGGTTCTGGAGAATGCACATCCCAAATTACAGTCTGATTGTAAGCCCTCTCTACCACGTGACCCAGAGGAAGAATGATTCCAAATGGGGCTTTGAACTTTTTAAAAATGAACCTAATGAACTTTTACGTACTGTAGAGGGGGATAAAGTTCCTGTGGTGCACATAAAGAATTTGTTAGGGAAGATAGTCTGGGTTATTCCTGCTTCAGGTCAAGGCAAACCCACTTGTGGGGTTGCTTTTGCTCAGGGACCTGGATATACTTGGTGGGTAATGCAGTAAGATGGGGAAGTCCGATGTATACCTCAAGGGGATTTGATTTTGGGGGAAAACAGCCAAGGAACTCAATTGTACGCTGTTGCCTGCTCTATAACGCTTTGATAGCCCACCAGCTAGATATCTTCAGGTCGCCAGCAACTGACCCTGACTTCCCTCCGATCATCACCTCAACAAAGAATGAATTTTGAGGAAACCAGATGAGCTCAGCAGCGACCAGACGAGTTTGGCGGTATCATCAGCAGGCAACAATCCAACACTACATACCGTCCCTCCTGCCCTGAAAGACTATTACAAGAGATGGAGCCTGACATCGTGGACTGGATGAATTCAGCAATTTTACAGGGATTGGTCCATGGACTAGGGAATGATATCTTTCTCTGTGTGTGGGTGTATATATATGTGTATATATGGGACAGGGGCAATGGTGTGTTGAGAGATGTGGGATCTGAGCATGACGTGAATGGTATGGAATAAGGGGTGGATACTGTCCTGGGTTCAGCTATAGCAGTCATTTTTCTCCTTCTTAGTAGCTGGTGCAGTGCTGTGTTTTTTAACTTTCAGCCTGGGAACAACACTGATAACACTGATGTTTTTAGTTGTTGCTAAGTAATGTTTATTCCAACCAAGGACTTTCTCAGTCTCATGCTTTGCCAGGGAGGAGGGGAAGCTGGGAGGAAGCAGAGACAGGACACCTGACCCAAACTGGCCAAAGGGGTATTCCATACCACAGCACGTCATGCCCAGTATATGAACCGGGGGGAGTTACCCGGAAGGCCCAGATCTCTGCTCGGGTCGGGCTGGGTATCGGTCGGCAGGTGGTGAGCAATTGTATCCTCTCCCCTTGTTATTTCACTAATCATTATTGTCATTGGTGGTAGCAGTAGTGGTTTTGTATTATACCTTAGTTGCAGGACTGCTCTTATCTCAACCCGTGGGAGTTACATTCTTCCGATTCTCTTCCCCATCCCTCCGGGAGCGGGGGGAGGAAGAAGGGGGGGGAGTGAGCGAGCGGCTGCGTGTTTCTGAGTTACCGGCTGGGCTCAAACCATGACAAAGCCCAACAAACTCAGGTGGGTTCTGCACATTCCCAGGGGAATTCTTGCAGGTATGGGGGGAGCTGAGCTCTCCAACCCATGGCTCTGGCACAGACCCAGGGAAATGGCCCTGCCTTGGCCTTTGTGCATTTTAAAGGAAGGAAACTGCTTATCACAATGTCTCCCTGACAGTTTTTGGTGTCATAAGCCTTCACCTTTCATTTGCATTGGGACCAGCATGAGTAAGGAGATTTAGTGAAAACAAGAGGAAGTGAAAAATCTGCCAAGAGTTCTGATACTGCTGCAGCCATCGGTGTTGTCTTTGACAGGTATTTTGGCTATTAACGAAGGACAAGGCATCATAAACATTAGTGGGGCATCACAGGAGGAAAACAAGCACCTCCACTGATTGTTGTGATTGCTAATGTGCTTAGCACCATCTCCCACCCCAGTGATATTTTCCTCCATATACACATTTCCTTTGTTATCAGCAATATTCCTCTCTACCACTCCCCATCTGCTCTCTCAACCCCAACCGTCAACACTAACTCATATCATCCACCTCCTTGGGATGATTTTTTATAGCTAATAAACACTAGTCACAATAATAATCAGACTCTTGCCAAGTAAAAAAATAAGCCTTAAATCCATATTCTCCACAGAAGAAAGCACTGCACTGGTAAAGTGCTGAAAGCATCTTTGTTCTACCCATAATTAGCACAGCATTAAAATCAGTGACTCAGCTGAGCTGTAACTTTGTAGTGTCATTCACAGGCATAAGGGCCAGATCCTTCTGTAAGTGCCATTGAAGCCACTTACTGATTTAGACCCAGTAACAGCCTGCTCCCTGACTTATGCACCTAAACAACCATTTATTTTAAAAGACTATGTTAAATGCACTTCTCTTGTGCACAAACAAATCAACTCATATGACAGATATAATCAATTCTTGGTAATCCAGATTTGCTCCCCCACTCAAAAAAAAAAAAGTCAATTACACTATTAAAAATAAAATTAAAAAAATGGCAGGGGGGTTGGAACTAGATGATCTTAAAGTCCTTTCCAACCCTAACCATTCTATGATTCTATGTACAGATACCTGTAGAGATACCAGAAGAACAGAATTAGTCCACTAATGTACCTGCAGGTTTGGAAAACAGTCTAGTACTGTGTGATCATTTTGACAGAGACACTTGAAAGAAATCAATAAAATTGATCATTCGGCTGCACTGTTTATAGATGTGGATCAGAGTTCTGGAATGGCTGTTTTTACATAAAGTGTGCAAAAAATAAAAGTGGCACTAGGGGGACACAGAGTCTATTTCTCAAGCTGGGGTGGAAGAGGGCCTGTGCTAAGTAGCAGGATCTTCCAGCCAGCTGTGGGAGCATGGCACCACAGCAAGCTTCCCTGCACAAAGAAATGAGCAATGAAATGGAGACGTCTCCTGCCAGAGGAGCTTTCAGTTTAAAAGGCTGTGTCAAGCCCTGGCAGTAAAAATCATGGGAAGAAGTGTTAAATTTGCCAGGCAGGAGATGAAGAGTAAACTCATGGTTTGGGCCTTTTAACAAGAGTAGGAATTAGTACCCTAATTCTCAGAGGAGACTCTTTCAGGAAAGAGTCACATCAACCTAATCTTTGCTGAAACCAGAGTGTTTAGCTGATGTAAATTGGTGCACTGAGTTCAAGATCAGTTAAGCCACCTTGTACCTATTGAGGATCTTACCCACCATTTTTAACATTTTATCTTTAGTGGCTTAAGGCAGAGATTGTGCCACCCTTTCCATGCAACACCCTCACTTCTGGACCTCACAAAATGATGCAGTTTCAGGGCAACTTTTCAAGTTCTCCTTAGACCTAAACTCAGACAGCAGTATTTTAGCAGTTATGATTTCCACAGTCACACACAGTGCCTCAACTTGTTTCCTCCTGAGTCTGGGAAACAGAGATATTGGGTGAAAAATAGAGAAACTTAGAGAAGTACCTACCATGTAACCTACTATGGGTTAGCAGTCCCTTCATCATGTTTGCTTACTCTGTATCATCACAATACAACGCAGCAATTCCTCAATATGCATCTATTTTCTCCTCTGCCAGTCACTGTATCACACATGGACTCCCCACTCTTTATCAGCATTGATGACTATACATTTGCCATCTACAACAGTAACATTTAATACAGCAACGGCCCATTCTAATACTATGAAAGATTGTATCTGAACAGGAAATGCATATTTGAAGTGTGCCTCACTTTGTTCACTCTTGGTAACTACCTCCTACAATTATCAGGAAATGAAAAATATGCACTTCACAGCCTTCTCTTTTCACATGTTCAACAGAGATCGGCACAAACACTACAGGATCATTAATGCACGAGGCAACGCTTCGCACTGTTTCCATGATATATTACTAAACAGACAAATCTGGGGCTCTACAAACATAGGAGAGAATTTCTAATAATCACACATTGTGCATACATGTCCACACACCCTTTCAGAGAAAACTGAGTGAACACAAAATCTATAACAGTAATAGACTTTATAGAAGAGTTCTAGAAAGAAAGTTTGAAGCAGATACTGTCACCAAGTTGCCATTTAAAAGGCATTACAAGCAGAAAAATAAGAAAAATCATTATCCCTGCTGTGGATTATTTTGGAATGAAGAAATAACTGTGGGAGTCAATGCATTTACAAGCATTCACAGAGTACTATACAGTATATACACAATGACCCACAAACTGGGAGTACAGATACAAAAAGGGGAGTGCAATGCAGAATTATAAGAGGAGCATAAATAATACACAGTGTAATAACCATAGAGTCATTATTTTAAGGAGTTTGCATATAATCCTAGCTTCCCCCCCCTCCCTCTCTCAGTATTTTTAACATCACTTTGACCTCAGCCTTCCTAGATAGGCATTTAAAAAGGAAAGGCTTCAGGTTTATTAAATAGAAGTATTGAAATTGGCAAAATACCTGATTTGGGTCATGTTATGTGGTTTATAATATTGTTAAGCTTCATTAGGATGCTGCAGCACTTGAATAAATGAAGACATTTATTATTTCATAGGCTACCACCCATTAAAACTAATACTTCCTCTACTAGGAGGTGCAGACAACAGAACCCATGATGCTCAGCATTTCTACTGTAGGTATTCTGTGGAACAGCTGAACACCAGACCTACAGCCACCAGATTCCTGGTAAGTTCTCTATTTTACAGAGCATGAGAAAAACACATCAAGCCAGATCAGGCTTGAATTTACACTGGTGTAAATTGAAATCACACCAAGGCAAAGGGAATCCTGTCAGCACAAAGCTGGTGCAAGCACTCAGCTCAGCCCAAGTGCTATTCACACCACTGGAGCAATAGACATGTGGGCTCTGTACCAGAGACCCCTTATCACTAACATAACACCATTTTGCAAAGCCAGTCATGGTACAAAGCAGTTTAGTTGTCTCCATCCTCCTACAGCAAAAGCAGCAGCCTAAAATTTACCTTACCCAACAGACTCATAGCAGAAAGTACACAGGAACCTGACCACCACTGCTGCTCTAGAGACCTCCTTCCCTGTCACACATAACACCTGCTTTGGGAACATCTGCCCTACCTTTCAGCCATGCTAGATCTATCTTGGTGTGATATACAAGACTGGAAGTCAACAAAACTTTCCTACTAAAGAATTGTTGGGAAATCACCTTCCTCTGATTTGCATTTGGTACCTTTCATTAAAAAAAGGCAAGCATGCAAGTTCAAAGCACATCAGACCATCAGCTCTGCCAGCCTCTTACCTTAGAGGTCTGATTCGCCATGAACAAGCAGCTGATGACATCTGTCCTTCCTGAGCCAAACAGGATGGGAAGCTGCTGAACCTGGACTCTCACAAGTCCCTTCTCCCACCATCCCTAAGGGGTGCTGAGTACACCCTGGGCCTGCCCATGTCCCACAAAGAGGGAACAGAGATTTCTAGTGCTTTTCATAAAACAGCAAAACCCATAATTCTTGTCCTAGTTGTCAATGCGGAACCACAATCCTTCAGAATAATGATAATAAAAATGCTGAGCATATTATGTATTAAAACTCAGCTCGGATTCCCAAGCACCCAAAACCCTCCATCTGACAAAATCAGGTATATATAGGGACAGCATCAATAGACACAAACATACCTACCTACAGGGAGCTAATAGAGAAGAAACAACACTTACACCCACCTACTCACACCAGTTCCCTGCTTTACTTAAATGACTGCTTAATTGATACAACCTGTGATCAATTTATGTTGGACTTTAGCTGAATGCAGACTTCACCTGGACTAGCAGCAAATTCCACTCTAATTTACAGTGACTTGAATTTTCTCTATTCACTCCTCTTTTCTGACCTGCTACAGAAAAAAATGTGACCTTCCCTCAACTGACTTGAATTTAAAACCATTGACATATTCTATAACTCAATAAAAATCTTGCTAAAAAAGGTACATTGCACTCATTCTCCTTACACATGGTAGGGAGGAAAATGGGTATGGACTTCTTCTATGGCTTTTAGTTAATTTGCTATCAATGCCCAGCTGCTTTAGAGTAAATACAGGAACAGGGTATCATATAGGTATCCTGAAGCAAAAGAAGAGAGGTTTCCTATTTCTTTGTTAGCCAGCAAAGATGGTATGCATGTTATCCAAAGATAATACAGAGGAAGAAATCAATTCTCCATGTTGTTACACATGCAAATGTAAACTTGGGAAAAAGGAAAAAAAAAGTATATTTCTATTATGCTGAGGTGAAATGAAATCATTAGTGAAGGCTGATATGATCATCAGAAAAAAAAAGAAAAAAGGCTTCTCCACATGAGGAAAAGTGCATCAACTAGAAGTTTTGGTGGGTGAAGGAGCAAGGAGTTTGCTGCGTTCAGCCCTGGGAGAGCCAGGATCTTCGTGGATGAAGCACATGTTGTACACAGTGGATTTTAGTTACACTTTGGGGTTTGAGCATAAAATCCGACGATACTCTTCGCCACTCACGCTGAGCTGAGCCTGAAATGAGTGAGCGGTGTGCTGGGGATCCTTGGTAACACTAAGATGAAGAATACATCTCTGCTGTGGCTCCAGCATCAGACAGCTCCCTTGCAAAGGAAATTCGGATTATTATATAATGAGTCAACACAAATATCATTATCACTGCTCTGATACCTTCTGGCAGAGGCAGTGCTGTGATACAGCTGCTGGCCTGAACACAAGCGCACTGGGTAATTGATGGAGCAGCGAGCTCGCAGGCTGCCTCACTTGGCTCTGCCGCCCCGTGGGGGTCCTGCATTTCCAGGCCTTTCGCAGGAGGCATCCTCTCTGAAGAGAGATTCCCTTCCTGACGTACCAAGATTAAGCAATTTGCTTTTAATTAGTACTACAGTCATTTCCAAACTAAGCAGTGGAAAGAACAGAAAGCAAACTGTCTCTTTAAGGTTTAAGTGGATTCAGTGCACGTGGTGCACTTAGAGCCGGCTGTTGGAAAAGTTCAGCTTTCTGTCACCGGTTCTGTACTCTCTGCTAATTTTTACAAGAGTTCAAGTTGTATGCACCAGTTAGCAGAGACATTGCAGGGGGTAAAATGAGAATAGAAAGCATGAGCCCTTGCTACCTCTGATTATAGTGCCTAAATTATATCCAGACAATGTTCCAGGTCCCCTCCCTTGCTCTGCCAGGGCCCTGTGTGCAAAGCCCGTGTGCTGTTCCCCTCTGCTGCTGCTCAAGAAAAGGGGGCCCTTGGGATTTGTGACCAACTGCCCAGGAATCCCCTGCAAAGAGCCATGGTGAGAGGAGGGGAGGAAAGGTTTGGGGGGGCTGGTGGAGGAGCAGCCAAATGTACTACAAATGTAGTGGGAGAATGTTAAGAGTGGGAACCCTGAAGGGAATTAAGGATCCCAAAAGTGGACACCTCACTTTCACCACCCTGTATGTCCAAGAGCATCCCAGCATGGTATGCCAGCTGGGGCACTCTCAGCTCCCTGACCCCATGTTGCATGCTCCTCGTGTGCATTGGAAGGAGGGGAAGGAGCTGCAGCTTCATATGCAAACCAGCTAACACATAATGAATAATACCAAATTAAAAAAAAAACCTTCCTAGCCAGGAGATGTACTTTTGGCCACTGTTTTTCACTCCAAAGAACCTCAGTGATGAACAGCTATCCTTCAATCTCTAAAGAGATGGCATAAACACCCACTCCTTTGTCCATGGCTCATCTCTCATGCAAGCTCCCTGCAACGTTAGCATCGCTTCTTTCCAAACATGCCCTAGCAAGGACCCTTCAAACAAAGTGGAAGAAACCACTCCAAAAATAACAGTCCATTCAAGCTCCTGCTCCATCTGTCCCACTGCCAGTCTCTGTCCTTCCTCTGGGGCATGCACGCAGGAGCCACAAGGCAATTTGTGGGGCTCACATCAGCCTGCTGAACCCATGGCTTGTGTGGCCTAAGTGAACACACAAAGAAAACGGGATTTTTCTGCACATTTCTCAATGATGGTGGGGGGAGGGAAATCCTCAGAACCAGAACTGGTGCTGTCTGGATGATTAGCATCTGGCATTCCTCTACCTTCAGCCACAGCTGGTTTAGATTTGAGCTACTGATTCATTTAGATTTATGCTGTTGGTTCAATAAACAAATACAGTACATAGTCCATTATGCTAACTGCATAATAAAGCTGCTTACCTACTTCCAAACAAGTAGCTTTTATTAATCTGTTCCTCTTTCATTCCCCTCTTTCCCTCTTTTCTCCCCCCCATCAAACCCAAGAAAACCATTTGCTTGCTTTCTGTCTTGGGTTCAGCTGTAGCAGTCATTTTTCTCCTTCTTAGTAGCTGGTGCAGTGCTGTGTTTTTGACTTTAGTCTGAGAACAGGGCTGATAACACACCAATGTTTTTAGTTGTTGCAAAGTAATGTTTACTCTGAACAAGGACTTTTTAAGTCTCATGCTCTGCCAGGGAGGAGGGGCATGGGAAGCTGGGAGGAAGCAGAGACAGGACACCTGACCCAAAATAGCCAAAGGGGTATTCCATACCACAGCACATCATGCCCAGTATATAAAGTGGGGGGAGTTACCCAGAAGGCTCAGATTGCTGCTCGGGTTGGGCTGGGTATTGGTCAGTGGGTGGTGAGCAATTGTATTCTCTCCCCTTGTTATTTCCCTTATCATCATTATTATTGGTGGTAGCAGTACTAGTATTGTATTATACCTTAGTTACTGGACTGTTCTTATCTCAACCCATGGGATTTACATTCTTTCATTTCTCCTCCCCATCCCTCCGGGAGCAGGTTGAAGAAGGGGGGGAAGTGAGTGAGCGGCTGTGTGGTTCTGAGTTACCAGCTGGGCTTAAACCATGACACTTTCCAAAATTGGACCCTATCAAAGATCAGATAATGTCTGGAGTCTCTCCGACAGCCCTTCAAATCATGCTTTGCTACAGAATTTTTCCAGAAGTTGTCTGAGAAATTACTACAAATACTTTATCTTCTCAAAGGAAGCCAGGTTATAGTTTTACCCCGGTGCTCTCTATGAAAAACCCAGCTCTGAGCAAAGCCCCAGATTTCCTCCGCAGCTGCTCAGCTTTTGTGAAGAGCCGTCCAAGCTGCGGTTCATGGGGGCTTTCAGGATCACTAGGGCATAACAAGAGGCCAGTTTCTTCCTATTTCCACTTGTTGGGAGGAATTATCATGAGGGTGGGAAACAGTTAACCTGCACACAAACCTTGACTTCAAGAAGTGCCTGTTGTCTGCCAGCACCATCCACAAAGCCACTGCTTTCATCCAGAATGAAAAACACCCTGGGATTTTTGCAAAACCCTTTTAAATTGTAATGGTAGCAGCTCTGAATCTGGTGAACTGCTTTGTTATCAATGCCATGCAAATTGCTTATCTATTTCTCTCCTACAGTGCTTGCCTCCACTCACTTGCCTCTCTAATAAATTTGTTTGACTGCAAAGGGTGCTTTATGACTCTTGTTTAAAAGAGCTTCCTAATGATGCTTGACAACATAATCCCACAAAAGGAGGGATTCTTGTTAACCTGTGCTGCCTCCTTTCTGTTGAGTCACCACCTTTAATGAAGCACTGAAGGGGAACCAAAATGCAGCTGGGAAATTATGGCTTTACATGATCATCTTTTGCTACAAGAGAGTTATTGCCTAAATCTTAATCCCATGACTCAGCCCTCTCCTTGGACCCCCTTTAATTGTCAGAACGTGAGGAAATCCGGGCCAAGTTAACACTTCAGCAGCAACAGAATAGAGTCACTTTAGGCAATGAACCTAAATGAGCTTAACAAGCTGAGACTGCAGAGGGAGCAGGGTCGAGATCTGTGCTGCTTATCTGATGGGGAAGGTCAGGGTCTGAACCAAGGGAGGGCATGGATGAGAGAACAGATCTGACAGCTGAGATTTCAGCTTGTCACAGCCTAGCATATGCTAACATATTAGGACCTTCTCTTCAAAGGAGCAACTTGCATATTTCCATGCTAACAGAAATGGCACAATGTTTTCCCCTGGTAAAGGCAACCCAAGGGTAGTACTCTTGATCTCTAAAAAAAATAAAAAGCATATAGAAAAAAAAAAAAAGAAACCAAATCAAGAAAGATCCACACAGACAGGTCATGCTCTTAATGGAAAATCAGGTAACTCTACAGACGACCTGCAAACAGAAAAACACTTAAGACACTGAGCAGCCCATTCACATAAATTCACTTATTAAAATTAGGTCAGCAGGCCCAACTGAAGTCCTCACCAATATATCCATCAACACCAGCTGACTCAATAAATCTCAGCCATGGAGACTTCTATTTACTAAGAGTTTGGACTCCATACAACCACTCTCCAGCACAGGTCTACCCACCGCCGGGTATCCTGTGACACAGGCCAAAAGCAACACCTACCTCTGCTGATCCCAGGCACTTTTTCTGTCTCAGAAAACTCAGAAAAGCACTTGTCCTGGGTTCAATTGTAACAGTTATTTTTCTCCTCCTCAGTAGCTGGTGCAGTGCTGTGGTTTCAACTTTAGTCTAAGAATAGGGCTGATAACACACCAATGTTTTTAGTTGTTGATAAGTAATGCTTACCCTGATCAAGGACTTTTCAGTCTCTTGAGGTCTGCCGGTGAGGAGGGGCATGGGAAGCCAGGAGGAAGCAGAGACAGGACACCTGACCCAAACTAGCCAAAGGGGTATTCCATACCACAGCACGTCATACCCAGTATATAAACTGGGGGGAGTTACCTGGAAGGCCCAGATTGCTGCTCGGGTTGGGCTGGGTATTGGTCAGTGGGTGGTGAGCAATTGTATTGTGCATCACTTGTGTTTATTTTTTTTTCCCTTCCCTTTTTAGTTTTATATTCTCTCCCCTTGTTATTTCCCTTATCATTTTTATTATTGGTGGTAGTAGTAGTGGTAGTTTTGTATTATACCTTAGTTACTGGACTGTTCTTATGTCAACCCTTGGGGTTTACATTCTTTTGATTCTCCTCCCCATCCCTCCAGGAGCAGGGTGGGAAGAAGGCGGGGAGTGAGCGAGCGGCTGCATGGTTCTGAGTTACTGGCTGGAATTAAAACACGACAGCACAAAAACATGTCTAAATCCAGGCATGGTTGTACACTGCTGCAACTCAAAACTCTCAAGCCTGGCAGCTCCTACCTCAGCCTGGTTCGTCAGGGTTTGTGGGTGGCCCACCTGAGCTCAGCCCTCCCAGCATGGCCTCACCCTGTCCCCTGCAATCCCCATATCCCAGGCAAGCACTGTTGAGCGGCCACAGAGCGAAATGCTCTACTGCCAATGAGCTCCTCTCCAGCAGGGCACAGAGCAGGTAGGCAGGGTAAAGGCAAAGCCCAGGAGTTAATCTGCATCTCCAAGAAAAATTGGCAGCTTAGGCATGGACGGTAACAGCAAATTTAAGAAGCAGAGATGTTACTCCTAAGCAATCCTGGGTCAGATCAACACTTCTGAAATTTCCTCAAAGCAAAAAACACTGACAGAGAGCTGGTTTCTTGCACACCTAAAATTTTTTTTAGGGTTTGTCAGAAACAGAAAACCCCCAGAATATTTCTGTCCTAGGATCCAGTCTTTTTTTAATTTTCTGGGATTTCTGTTTCTTATGGAAAAACTTTTATGGTGTGTGTAGAAAAAATAAACAAATAACAATATTTGGCAGAAAGTATTTGAGCCGTCCAAGCCTGTATGCGAAATGACTGAGGTAAAACTGCTGGGTGAGGCTGATCAAATTGCTGCACACAGGAGGAAAGGAAAACTGATTGGCAGTCATTCCAAAACATCCTCCCACCTTGCCATCTCCCTGATATATTGATCCGAATAACAGGGGAAGGGGCCTGCTCTCACTCCAGGCTGCATGCCCTCAGGTGTGTCCACCACATCATGGACCTGCAAAATGTGAATGAGGAACATCAGGAGACAGGATAACTTATGGGGAGCCAGGTCAATGAAAATTTATTGTGAGTAATCAACAATGGAAGAGGGGAGAAAAGCTCTCATAGTGTCATGGTTTGAGCCCAGCCAGTAATTTGGAAACACGTAGCCGCTCGCTCACTCCCCACCTTCTTCCTCCCCCCGCTCCCGGAGGGATGGGGAGGAGAATCAAAAGAATGTAACTCCCATGGGTTGAGATAAGAGCAGTCCAGTAACTAAGGTATAATACAAAACCACAACTACTACCACCAAAAATAATAATAAGGGAAATAACAAGGGGAGAGGACTGAACTGCTCACCAACTGCTGACTGATACCCAGCCCAACCTGAGCAGTGACCTCAGCCTTCCAGGTAACTCCCCTCATTTTATATACTGGGCATAACGTGCTGTAGTATGGAATACCTCTTTGGCCAGTTTGGGTCAGGTGTCCTGTTTCTGCTTCCTCCCAGCTTCCCGTGCCTCTCCTTCCTGGCTGAGCATGAGACTGAGAAAGTCCTTGGTTGGAATAAACATTACTTAGCAACAACTAAAAACATCAGTGTTATCAGCGTTGTTCCCAGGCTGAAAGTCAAAAACACAGTACTGCACCATCTACTAAGAAGGAGAAAAATGACTGCTATAGCTGAAACCAGGACAGTATCCACCCCTTATTCCATACCATTCACGTCATCCTCAGATCCCACATTTCTCAATATACCATCGCTTTTGTCACATATATATATACACACCCCCACACAAAGAAAGAGATATCATTCCCTAGTCCATAGACCAATCCCTATAAACTTGCTGAATTCATCCAGTCCACGATGTTAGACCCCATCTCTTGTAATAGTCTTTCAGGGCAAGAGGGATGTTGTGTAGTGCTGGGTTGTTATCTGCCGATGACACAGCCGAACGTATCTGGTCACTGCTGAGCTTGTCTGGTTTGGTCAAAATTCATTCTTTCTTGGGGTGATGATCAGAGGGAAATCGGAGTCAGTTGCTGATGACCTGAAGAGATCTAGCTGGTGGGCTATAAAAGTGTTATAGAGCAGGCAACAGCGTACAATTGAGTTCATTGGCTGTTTTCCCCCAAAATCAAATCCCCTTGAGGTACACATCGGACTTCCCCATCTTCCCGCATTACCCACCAGGTATATCCAGGTCCCTGAGAAAAAGCAATCCCATGAGTGGGTTTGCCTTTACCTGAAGCAGGAATAACCCAGACTGTCTTCCCCAACAAATTCTTTATGTGCACCACAGGAACTTTATCCCCCTCTGCAGCAGGTAAAAGTTCTGAGTGGGCTGGGCCAGCCCTGTTGGCAGATCCCCTCGTGTTGACCAACCAGGTGGCTTTTGGTAAATGCGTATCCCAGTGTTTGAAAGTCCCACCACCCATTGCTCTCAGTGCAGGTTTTAACAGCCCATAGTACCATTTGATTTTCCCAGAGGCTGGTGCATGGTAGGGGATGTGATATACCCACTCGATGCCATGCTCTTTGGCCCAAGTGTCTATGAGGTTGTTCCAGAAACGAGTCTCATTGTCTGACTCGATTCTCTCTGGGGTGCCGTGTAGCCACAAGAGTTGTTTCTCAAGGCCCAGGATAGTGATTCAGGCAGTGGAGTGGGGCACACCATGTTTCCAGCAATCCGGTCGTTGCTTCCACCATGGTAAGCACATGGCACTTGCCTTGGCGTGTCGGTGGGAGTGTGATATACTCAATCTGCCAGGCCTCCCCATACTTGTACTTCAGCCATCATCCTCCATACCAGAGAGGCTTTAACCGCTTGGCTTGCATCATTGCACCACGTTTCACATTCATGAATATCCTGGGCGATAGTGTCCATTGGTAAGTCCACCCCTCGATCATGAGCCCATCTACATGATGCATCTCTGCCTTGATGGCCTGACGTGTCATGGGCCCACCAGGGTAAAAATAATTCACCCTTATGTTGCCAGTCTAAATCCATCTGAGCCATTTCAATCTTAGCAGCCTGATCCACTTGTTGGTTGTTCTGGTGTTCCTCTGCGGCCAGACTCTTGGGTACATGAGCATCTATGTGGGGTTCCTTCACCACCAGGTTCTGCACCTGGGCAGCGATATCTTCCCACGGTGCAGCAGCCCAGATGGGTTTACCTCTGCGTTGCCTGTTTCTCTGCTTCCATTGCTGCAACCACCCCCACAGGGCATTTACCACCATCCATGAGTCAGTATAGAGATAAAGTACTGGCCATTTTTCTCATTCAGCAATGTCCAAGGCCAGCTGGATGGCTTTCACCTCTGCAAACTGACTCCATTCACCCTCTCCTTCAGCAGTTTCTGCAACTTGTCCCAGGGGACTCCACACAGCTGCCTTCCATCTCCGATGCTTTCCCACAATACAGCAGGACCCATCAGTAAACAAGGCATATTGCTTTTCACTCTCTGACAGTGTATTATATGGTGGGTCCTCTTTATCAAGCACCACCTCCTATTCTGGTGACATCCCAAAATCTTTGCCCTCTGGCCAGTCCATGATGACTTCTAGAATTCCTGGACAAGTGGGATTTCCTATTCGAACTCATTGCATAATTAGTGCAGCCCACTTAATCCATGTAGCATCAGTTGCATGATGTGTAGAGGAGACCCTGCCTTTGAACATCCAGCCCAGCATGGGCAACCGGGGTGCCAGGAGGAGCTGCGCTTCAGTGCCAATCACTTCTAAAGCAGCTCGAACCCCTTCATAGGCTGCCAGTATCTCTTTTTCAGTGGGAGTATAGCTGGCCTCGGATCCTTTATATCCCCGACTCCAAAAGCCAAGGGGTCGACCTCGAGTCTCCCCTGGAGCTTTCTGCCAGAGGCTCCAGGTAGGACCATTCTCCCCAGCTGCGGTATAGAGCACGTTTTTCACATCTGGCCCAGCCCGGACTGGTCCAAGGGCTACTGCATGAACTATTTCTCGTTTAATTTGTTCAAAGGCTTGTTGTTGCTCAGGGCCCCATTTAAATCATTCTTCTTCCGGGTCACGTGGTAGAGAGGGCTTACAATCAGACTGTAATTTGGGATGTGCATTCTTCAGAACCCCACAACACCTAAGAAAGCTTGTGTTTCTTTCTTGTTAGTTGGTGGAGACATTGCTGTTATCTTGTTGATCACAGCTGGGGGGATCTGGTGACGTCCATCTTGCCATTTTATTCACAAAAACTGAATCTCCTGTGCAGGTCCCTTGACCTTATTCCGTTTTATGGCAAAACCAGCCTCCAGCAGGATTTGGATTATCTTCCTCTCTTTCTCAAAAACTTCTTCCTCTGTATCACCCCACACGATGATGTCATCAATGTACTGCAGGTGTTCTGGAGCTTACTCCTGTTCCAGTGCAGTCTGGATCAGTCCATGGCAGATGGTAGGGCTGTGTTTCCACCCCTGGGGCAGTCGGTTCCAAGTGTACTGGACGCCCCTCCAAGTGAAAGCAAACTGTGGCCTGCACTCTGCTGCCAAAGGGATTGAGAAAAATGCATTGGCAATATCAGTTGTGGCATCCCACTTGGCTGCCTTTGACTCCAGTTCATACTGAAGTCCTAGCATGTCCAGTACAGCAGCGCTCAATGGTGGTGTGACTTCGTTCAGGCCACGATAGTCTACTGTTAGTCTCCACTCTCCATTAGACTTCTGCACTGGCCATATGGGGCTATTAAAGGGTGAGCGGGTCCTGCTGATCACTTCTTGGCTCTCCAGTCTGCGGATCAGCTTATGGATAGGAATCAAGGAGTCTCGGTTGGTGCGATATTGCCGCCGGTGCACTGTTGTGGTCGCAATTGGCACTTGTTGTTCTTCGACCTTCAGCAACCCCACAACAGAAGGATCCTCCGAGAGACCGGGTAAGGTGGACAGCTGCTTAATTTCCTCTGTCTCCAAGGCAGCAATACCAAAAGCCCATCTATACCCTTTTGGGTCTTTGAAGTACCCTCTCCTGAGATAGTCTATGCCAAGGATGCATGGAGCCCCTGGACCAGTTACAATGGGGTGCTTTTGCCACTTCCTCCCAGTCAGGCTGATTTCAGCTTCCAGCATAGTTAACACTTGGGATCCTCCTGTCACTCCAGAAATATAAATGGGTTTCACCCCTGGATACCTTGATGGCATCAGGGTGCACTGTGCACCGGTATCTACTAGAGCCTTATACTTCTGTGGGACTGATGTGCCAGGCCATCTGATCCACACAGTCCAGTAAACCCGATTGTCCCTCTCCTCCACCTGGCTGGAGGCAGGGCCCCTCTAATAGTGATCATAAAATTCTCCTCTTATGTCTTGTAGAAAGGGATTAGTATTCCTTAACACAGGAGCTGGAGTAAAATCAGCTCTTTCACTCCATCTGGGAAACTGCTCACCAGAGACTGGAGCAGCAGCTTTCCTGGGAGGATCATCCTTGACCATTGTTCTCCTCTTCAGTTCACGCACCCGTTGCTCCAGAGCTGAAGTAGGTTTTCCATCCCACTTTCTCATGTCTTCTCCGTGATCCCGCAGGTAAAACCATAGGGTGGCCCGTGGTGTGTACCTCCTATATTTTCTTTCTCGAGCAGTAGGGCGCCTTCTCTTAATAGCTGAGACATGGGTTGGTACATGTGGGGAGCTGGATAGATCGGATAAATCGTCTCTCAATTGTTTGAACTCCTGGGACAGTTTTTCCACAGCTGAAATGATGGAAGGGGTGAGATTGTCTTCGAACTCTCGGAGTTGACGAATCAGGCAATCCACTGTTGGTGATATTCCGTCATTCCAGGTCATTGATGCCAATGTGTGGGCATATGATGATGGCGCACTCCGTGTAAGTTTCCGCCACATGGGTCGTGTACATTCGACTTCATCTGGATCTACGGATGTGTTCCTGGCATCCGGCCTACGATAGATCATCTCTATAATGGCTGATTCCCTCAGGGACTGGATGCCTTTATCTATCGTGGTCCAGTTGGCTGAGTGATTCGTAATATTGTCTGTGTAGGGAAACCTTTCCTTCACAGCTGCCAGGAGCCGCCTCCAAAGACTGAGGGCTCGCTTCTCTCTTGCAATCGCTTTGTCAATTCCTCCTTCCTTAGAAAGTGATCCCAGCTGCTTGGCTTCCCTACCTTCTAGTTCGTGACTGTCGGCCCCATTGTCCCAGCATCGGAGCAACCAGGTGACAATGTGCTCCCCTGGAAGACGGGTGAAATCTTTTCGCATATTCCGCAGTTCGGTTGAGGTCCGGGGTCGAGAAGTGACCTCTTCTTCTTCTTCCTCTTCCTCTGACCCACGTAGTAGTAACTCTTGTTCAGATGCTGTTGCATGTAGTAATGGCATTGGGTCTTCATCTTTCTTCGCTTTGCGGGTTGCTCTTTGTGCCTCTCATCTGCTTTTGCTTACAGGGGCAACAGACATTGTCACAAACTGGACATTTGGTTTAGCTGCAGTGTTTGCCACTGTGGTTGGAGTGGCTGCAGTGTCTGCCACTAGGATTGGAGTGGTTGCAATGTCTATTGCTGGGGTTGGTGCAGCTGTTGTGCTTGGGAGTTGAGTAACACCAACAGCTGCATTGTCTGTTGCTGTCGGGGTTTGAATAGCTACTGTGCTTGTCACTGGGGTTGGTGTGGCTGCGGTGCTTGGAGTAGCCATATTGTCTGTTGCTGTTGGGGTTTGAGTAGCTACTGTGCTTGTCACTGGGGTTGGTGTGGCTGCGGTGCTTGGAGTAGCTATATTGTCTGTTGCTATCGGGGTTTGAGTAGCTACTGTGCTTGTCACTGGGGTTTGTGTGGCTGCGGTGCTTGGAGTAGCCACATTGTCTGTTGCTGTCAGGGTTTGAGTAGCTGTTGTGCTTGTCACTGGGGTTGGTGTAACTGCTGTATTTGAAGTTGGAGTAGTTGCGTTGTCTGTTGTGGTCAGGGTTTGAGTAGCTGTTGTGCTTGTCACTGGGGTTGATGTAGCTGCTGTACTTGGAGTAGCTGTGTTGTCTGTTGTGGTCAGGGTCTGAGTAGCTGCTGTGCTTGTAGTTGGCATAGCTGCGTTGTCTGTTGCTTTGCCATCAGATCCAGAGACATTTTTTTCCCTTTGAAGGTGCTGGATAGTGTTGAGCAGGGCTCTGTAGGCATAGGCCAAGCCCCAGCACGTTGCCAAGATTTGTCCCTCTCTGGTATAACCAGGACGACAGCACGCCTCGTTTAAGTGTTTTACTAGTTTTTCCGGATGTTGCACTTGTTCAGTGGTGAAGTTCCAAAGCACTGGAGTGGCCCACTGGCCTAGATACTTGCCCATACTATCCCACACACCCTGCCACTCATAACTGTCCAGCCTCAGGGAAAATCTCCTGGTGGTCCTCCTATATCGTCGTCTAACCCTAGACCAGATTCGAACCTGATACTGCTGAATCTTTGAGATTAAACGAAATAGGATGTTCCTACGACGGGATGGCCGTGGGTAAAACACACTCCGTATGTTTGCCAACATGCTGATCCCCAGCACAATCAGCAGGCAGGTTTCAAGGGTACTCAAAGGCCATCCAAAACCTTCAGAACTCTCAACTGCTGTTGTAAATAGGCTGGTGGGGGAACGGGGGGTGAAAGAGAATGCTTCCTTCATAAGTTTACCCCCCGAGGAGAAAAAAAAAGATATGCAATTGCTAAAATATTTCATTATATACCTCCCAATGTATAGAGGTGATGGCCACGCTGGAAGCACAAACCAGACCAGTTTCATGATCAATGAGTCTATTGTATTACAAGTCATTACCATGAAGTACAGTGAAACAAGAACCTTAGCCCAGGCCCCCCAGCCGATAAACGCTAAAACAGCAAATAGTGGCTGTAAGTAAGGTACAACATGCTGAAACTCTGAGATCAAGCGCAACAAGTCTGAGAGCCAAATAATCACCATTGTGACGAGTAGTAACAATGAATGCTTATCACAAATATGATTAAACAGACTCTGGTCAGATCTGTCGTTATCTCAACCTTTCGTGCCCCACGTTGGGCGCCAAAAGGAACTGTCGTGGTTTGAGCCCAGCCAGTAACTCAGAACCACACAGCCGCTCGCTCACTCCCCCCCCTTCCTCCCCCCGCTCCCGGAGGGATGGGGAGGAGAATCGGAGGAATGTAACTCCCACGGGTTGAGATAAGAGCAGTCCCGCAACTAAGGTATAATACAAACCACTACTGCTACCACCAATGATAATAATGATTAGTGAAATAACAAGGGGAGAGGATCCAATTGCTCACCACCCGCCGACCGATACCAAGCCCGACCCGAGCAGTGATCTGGGCCTTCCGGGTAACTCCCCCCAGTTTATATACTGGGCATGACGTGCTGTGGTATGGAATACCCCTTTGGCTAGTTTGGGTCAGGTGCCCTGTCTCTGCTTCCTCCCGGCTTCCCCTCCTCCCTGGCAGAGCATGAGACTGAGAAAGTCCTTGGTTGGAATAAACATTACTTAGCAACAACTAAAAACATCAGTGTTATCAGCGTTGTTCCCAGGCTGAAAGTTAAAAAACACAGCACTGCACCAGCTACTAAGAAGGAGAAAAATGACTGCTATAGCTGAACCCAGGACACATGGTGAATGGTTAAACCATGACGTAAACCAACCTTGCTGTGCCTCTCGTTCCCTCCTTCGTTTTTTCAGACCTTTCTGCAATTTGGTCATAGTGTCTTTTACTATTCTGGTGTGGTCTGCATATACACAACACCCTTCCTCTAGTGCAGCGCACACTCCCCCTTGCTGTAGAAACATCAGGTCTGATCTTCTTCCTTGTCATCTTCATTCATCACTGAGACATACCGGTTGCGAGGGCGTCCGACAATCCAGTCCTGCGGACAAGAACTCACAATTCTCATTAGTTTTATTCTGATTCTCCTTTAATTCCGCCCTAATACATCTGCTAGGCACCCATCTCAGCAATCCCTCCTTTTCTACTGCTGCATACCCTCTTCCAATTGTACGCAGCCTCCACCTGGATTCCCACTGTAGTTCCCCTGGAAATTTAACACCCACCTGGGGAAAGGTAGCTACTTGTTGTTTTAGATACTGTTTTTCCATTGGCGAATACTGTTCGTGTCCTCTAACATAGTGATTTAAAGCTAACAGGGCTCGATTTAAGATATTAGTTTGTTGATCTGTCGGTATTTTTCCCGAATACCCTTCTTCTTCTCCAAGGATCTTACTTTTTTCCTTGAGCGCACGGTGACCGCGCTCCACAATCCCCTGGCCCTGACAGTTGTATGGGATCCCGTGTTTTAATTCAATGTCCCACTTCTTGCACCAATCTTCAACTAATGTGCTTCTAAAACAGGGCCCATTATCTGTTTTAATCGTTTTTGGGGTTCCCAGCCAGGCCATGACGGTGACCCAGTGTTGTATGACTGTTTTTCCCGTCTGCTTGATGTGTGGTGTGGCCATTATTGCACCGCTATAAGTATCAACTGTAACCGCAAGGTGCTTCCTAGGGGCCATGAGTGAACATTCCGTAAAGTCTGTCTGCCACAGCTCTCGTGCTTGCAGCCCTCTAGGATTCACTCCAGCCTCCCATAATGGGGAGTGCTGGCAATAGGGACAAGTAGCCACAACCTCCCGAGCTTCTCTAATGGGAATATTACATTCTTTTGCCAATGCTTTTGCACCAATATGTAGCTTTCGGTGCAGTTCACTAGCCTGTTGTAATGTCCACAACCCTTTTGCAGCAGAATCTGCCTTTGTATTACCTTCCACCAGTGGACCGGGGCAATTTTGGTGGCTATTGATGTGAATTACTGTGACTGTACCAGTTCGCTTTCCTAATGCTTCTTGTAACGCATTTGAAATGTCCCCGTTAGCGTATCCTCCTCTCTTCATTGATTGAACCAATTTATACAAGTACATAGAATCTGTACAGACATTAATATGTTTTTCAGGAGTTTGTTCAAGCGCTAGACACATAGCTTTTGCCTCTAGCCACTGAACACTCTTCCCTGCTTCTACCCAGATTAGTTTTTCCCATTTATTGGCTTCCTTCCAGACCACCACTGCTGTGTTCGTGACAGAAGATGCATCGGTAAAATATGTCAGCCCAGGCTGGGGATTATCAAGCACTCTCAACTGCAGTGAGGGCTGTAATGCATCCATGTATCTTTTCCAGAGCTCTACCTTTCCTGTCTCAACCTTCCCATGGTATGTACTTAGAGATAATTGTAGCTCTACTTCGTTTTCCATCAGTTCTGTCACCTGTTTTTTAGTCCAGGGCAGCCAGATAACATCCGGTTCCTTGCCAAATGTTTTTCTGCTTGATTTTCTTAAAGATTCCATTACCAAAACCGCAACCTTGCTCCACCTCACAAAGCTGTCATTTCCCTTTGAAGAGTATGCCCACAACAGGGGACACAATTCCTTCTTTCTGTCTTGCCCTAGCATCCCAAAACAGCCTCCTTTGGTAAAGGCCCAGGCTAAAATGATGTCCTTGCCTGGTTGTATGCGAATAAGGGCAAACTTCTCTGTTCTGCGTTGGATTTCTACCAACGCCTTTCGCGCCTCCTCTGTAAGAGTGCGTTGTTCCCAAATTTGGTTACCCTTTAGCAGGTCATAAAAGGGTTCCATTAGGTCATTGGGGATCGGAACAAAAGTTCTCAACCATTGAATGGCCCCCACTAGCTTTTGGACATCGTTAAGTGTCTTAATTTCTGGATTTATTTGGATAGGTTGGGCAGTGACCTGCTCTCCCCTAATTTCTGTTCCCAAGTATTTGAGTGTACTACCCTTTTGAATCTTCTCCTCTGCTATGTTTAACCCGAATTGCTGTAAATTGGTCTGCACCTGTTGGAACAAGGAATCCAGGATGGCTCTGTCCTCTGCAGCCATCAGGATATCATCCATGTAATGCAAAACCTTTGTTGAACTCCACTTTTCCCTGATACCCTCCAGCGCCTTAGCCACGTAACGCTGGCACATTGTGGGTGATTTTTTCATACCTTGTGGCAGGACTGTCCATTGCCAGCGTGTTGCTGGCTCCTCCAAATTGATTGCAGGGAGGGTAAAGGCAAACCTTTTCCGGTCTTCCAGGGCAAGAGGGATGCTGAAAAAACAATCTCGAATATCAATTATTATGATGTACCAATTCTGAGGGATAGCAGAAGCAAGCGGCAGACCAGTTTGCAAAGGTCCCATCGCTTCCATCTGCGCATTCACAGCTCTCAGGTCATGGAGTAATCTCCATTTGTTTTTGTTTTTCTTTCGAATTACGAATATCGGGGTGTTCCATGGACTAGTAGAAGGCTCAAGATGACCACTTTGAGCTTCTACCTTCACAATTTCTTTGGCTGCTTGTAATTTTTCTTGAGTGAGGGGCCACTGTTCCACCCAAACCGGATCATTCGTCAGCCAAGTAATTCTATCTTGTTGTGGGTCAGGTTGAGCAGTGGCCCCCACTAAAAATCCTTTATAGTAATTCCCATTTGACTGAGTGCATCTCGGCCTAACAGGGCCTGGTCTATCCTAGCAATAACAGGAGTCACTGTGGCAACCAACTGTTTTCCCTGCTCTTCATCTTCTATTATAAACATCATTGGCTGCGAGCTTACAAGAATGTTAGTATCCCCTCCCACCCCGGTGACCTGCCCCCCTCGTTGGCTTGGCCACGAGGCTGGCCAAATCCTCCAGGAGATTACGGTGACGTCTGCTCCAGTATCCATAAGCATTGAAATCAATAGCCTACTCGGGTATCCTCCTCCCACTGGAATTACTCCTACGGGGACGACAGGACGCCTGTCCATGTCTAAGACCAGGGCCACGCTGGGGTCTCGTTCTGGGGACTGGTTTGAGCAAGTATTTTTGACAGGGGAGGTAAACGGCCATTTGTTTGGGGGCCCAAACCCCTGTACTTTGGGCCCCCATTCTGGTTTCCTGACTGCGGCTTACGGCATTGCCTGGCTATATGACCTTGTTTACCACAATTCCAGCAAGGTCCTTGAGGTCTATCACTACCTTTCCTGCAGGTAGCCTTAACGTGCCCACGTTGTCCGCACTTATGACAGATTACATCACCGCCTGCTCCTACTGCTGCTAACACTGCCTGCACGACCTGCCCGGTGTGGCTTTCGGCTGTCACCACTCTTCTTATGACTTCTGTAAGGGATGCCCTTTCTGGCAATGTGTTCACTATTTCTTTTATTTGGGGATTAGATTGTTGTCGAATGCAATCTAATAAAACAGGTCCTTTGGCTGCTTCTGGCAGACCTGATATTTCAATGGCAGCCTGCAGCCTGCCACAGAAGTCCATAAAAGGCTCGTTGATTTTTTGCTTTATTGTTGTCCAAGGCTCAACCGACTTCCCAAATTTTGCAATGGCACGATACGCCTGCCTAGAGGCATCAGTGGATGCCTGAAGCTCCCGGCCTCTGAGTCCTGCCGCCTGTTGTGCTGCAGTTACCATTTCCCCCTTCCCAGTCAACCTATCAAAAGTGGACTGTCGGAGGGGATGGGTGGGATCTGTTGCCGCGGCTTGTATGCGGCCTTGCAGCTCGAGATACCACGCCTCCTTCCAAAGAAGGAATAGCGGGCCAGCTAGCACCGCCCTTGCCAGCTGCCTAGCGTCGGCAGGGGTTAATGGCTGGGCGTGGGCGGAGTCGAGCAGCATAGCTGTGGTTTCGCTCGACAAACCCTCCTCTTTTATTGCCTTGTGAAGGGCCTGAACCAACTTAGCGTCTAAAGGCGTCCACATAGCTCCCCCTTGTGGCCCAACCTGAACAGGGAACGCCTGTGGAGGTGCGGCCGCAGGTACAGCTTCTAGGGTTACGCCACTTAGCACACAGTCTTTCGCAATCAAGTTCCAATTTGGCCGCGCCACAGGGGGCGGGGCTTCGCCCAGCCGCTCCAAGGTGCGTCTCTGTATCTTTGTCTGTGCCTTTAGCTTATTCATCGTTTTATTAAGTTCCTCCATAAGTTCCTCCGGGGTAGGTTCCTCCACAAGGTCCCCCGGTGTTTTATGCTTCTTTTCCCCGGCACCCGAGCCCTGAGGGGGTCCAGCGCCACTCGTCGTAGCTTCCTCATTCTCTGACTCAGAGTCAGAACGCATTTCACGCCCACCTCCCCGCCATTCCCGCCACGCCGTTTGTTCCTTTGGGGTACTGCGCTCCTTCTTCCGCGCCCCAAAGGGTCCTACGTCACCGCCACCCACACGTCTCAATCCCATGTCTAACAATTCATCGTCGTCTAGATGCCTCAGTACCATGCCTGGGAGCGCATCTAGGGGGTCCACATTCTGATTTTTTGATTCACCCGGCCCAGACTTGCCGCCCCTAACTGCGGCGTCCCCTTTAAGACATTCCTTGTTAAGACAGGCTACAGACTTGCCGCCCTTGACTGTAGCGTTCCCTTTAAGACATTCCTCGTTAAGATGGGCCACAACATCCTCTAACTCCCCCCACGGATATGCTGGTGGCGTGGGGGGCTCCATCCGCGCGGCCCCTCCCTGCGCACCGGTCGCAGAGGGCTCCTCTTCAGGCTCAGTAACAAGAAATGCCTGCGTCTCAGGCTGCTCCTCCATAGACTTGTTCTCCACCCCATCCCCCCCACCAGGCTCGCCAGTCTGCACTGCCGTTGTTGTAGGGGGAGGCGCAGTTTCAAGCGCGGCTCCCTGTAAGTATAACTGTGCCGCCCCCCACGCCTCCCGATCTTGCCGAGCCAATTGCAATAAGGCCAATAACTTTCCCAGAGTGATGAGGGGGTCTGGCTTTCCCGCCAGTGCCTGCTCAATCAGTGTCTGCTTAAGTTGTGGCCAATTTTTTGAATTAAATATCTGAGCAGGGTGACCAAGCACCCCACTGTGAATCAAAGATTCCAGGCACGCCTTAATGCTGCCAGATTTGATACAAATCTTAAAATCCTTTGCCAACATTTTCAGTACCTTAACCGTTACATCCATGCTCGCGAGCTACACCTCTGCCCTCCGAACGAATCACGTCGGGGTCACCACTTGTTGCTGCGTTGCTGCAGCCAAGACTTGCAGAACTAAGCCAACCCCTGGCTTAGGGCTAGAAGATCACAGACACCAATATGGAGGATGACCAAATAGCGTTTTATTAAACAACAGGAGGCCTTATATGCCTTTCGGCCACACGGAAGTACCTGTGCTGACCCAATCAGAGGGCAGGTTAACAATTTTTACCTTTTATGGTATTGCATAGCCTTGCCCCACAATTCCCCTCTCCATGCTATGGGGCTTGTGAGAGTATCCGGGGAGGGGCTCTCTCTTTCCGTACATCGCGATATCTTCCGGCCGCCAGACCTTAACTACCTACACATCCCAACCCAAGCAGTGATCTCGGCCTTCCAGGTAACTCCCTTCAGTTTACATACTGGGCATGACGTGCTGTGGTATGGAATACCCCTTTGGCCAGTTTGGGTCAGGTGTCTTGTCTCTGCTTCCTCCTGGCTTCCTCTCCTCCCTGGCAAAACATGAGACTGAGAAAGTCCTTGGTCGGAGTAAACATTACTTAGCAACACCTAGAAACATCGGTCTTAACAGCGTTGTTCCCAGGCTGAAAGTCAAAACCACAGCACTGCACCAGCTACTAAGAAGGAGAAAAATGACTACTGTAGCTGAACCCAGGACAGCCTCCAGTACAGTCAGCTCTTGGGATCCTCCTGTCACTCCCGAAATACAAATGGGTTCCACCCCTTGGTAATTTGATGGCATCAGGGTACACCGATACATGAGGGACATCACTTGTTAGTCATCTCCAGTTGGACATTGAGCCGTTGACCGCCACTCTCTGCGTGCAGCCATCCAGCCATTTCTTTATCCCTGAGTGGTCCATCCATCAAATTGATGTCTCTCCAATTTAGAGACAAGGATGTCATGCGGGACAGTGTCGAACACTTTGCACAAGTCCAGGTAGATGACATCAACTGCTCTGCCCCTGTCCATCAGCTCCGTAGCCCCATCATAGAAGGCCACCAAATTGGTCAGGCAGGATTTCCCTTTAGTAAAACCATGATGACTGTCACCAACCACCTCATTGTTTTTCATGTGCCTTATCATGATTCCAGGAGAATCTGCTCCAAGATTTTGACAGGCACAGAGGTGAGACTGACTGGTCTGTACTTTCCCAGGTCTTCCATTTTCCCCTTCTTGAAAATGGGGGTTATATTACCCTTCTTCCAGTCATCGCAAACTTCACCTGACTGCCATGATTTTTCAAATATGATGGACAGTGGCTTAGCAACTTCATTCGCCAGCTCCTTCAGGATCCGCGGATGGATTTCATCAGGTCCTATGGACTTGTGCACGTTCAGGTTCCTAAGATGGTCTCGAACCTGATCCTCTCCTACAGTGGGCCTAAGGTCTTCATTCTCACAGTCCCTGCATCTGCCTTCCATGACTTGGGCGGTGTGGTCAGAGCACTTGCCAGTGAAGACTGAGGCAAAGAAGTCATTGAGAACCTCAGCCTTCTCCAAATCCAGGGTAGCCAGTTCTCCCGTTAGCTTCTGGAGATAGTCCGCATTATCCCCAGTCTGTCTTTTGTTTGCTACATAACTATAGAAGCCCTTGCTGTTACCCTTGATGTCCCTAGCCAGACTCAATTCTAACTGGGCCTTAGCTTTCCTGACTTGATCCCTAGCTTCCCAGACAGTGTCCCTGTATTCTTCCCAGGCCACCTGTCCTCGCTTCCACCTTCTATAAGCTTCTTTTTTCCTTCTAAAAGTTTCCTCAGCAGCTCCTTGTCCATCCATGGAGGCCTCCTGGCCCTCCTGCCCCATTTCTTTCTAGTCAGGATGCAACACTCCTGAGCACATAGCAGGTGATCCTTGAATAGCAACCAGCAGTCTTGGGCCCCCCTGCCCTCTAAGACTTTATCCCATGGAACCGTACTAAGCAGGTTCCTGAAGAGGCCAAAGTCTGCTCTCTTGAAGTCCAGGGCAGTGAGCTTGCTGCATGCTCTTCTCACTGTCCTGAGGATCTCAAACTCAACCATCTCATGATTGCTACAGCCAAGGCTGCCCTAGAGCGTCACATTTCCAACCAGCCCCTCCCTGTTGGTGAGCACGAGGTCAAGCATGGCACCTCTCCTTGTCGGCTCCTCTATTACTTGCAAGAGGAAGTTGTCTTCCACACAATTGAGGAACCTCCTGGATTGCTTCTGCCGGGCCGTACCGTCCCTCCAACAGATACCAGGATGGTTGAAGTCCCCCATGAGGACAAGGGCCTGCGAGCGTGAGGCTGCTCCTATCTGTCTGTAGAGCACTTCATCCACAGAGTCCTCTTGACCAGGCGGCCTGTAACAGATCCCCACAGTAATGTCCCCCATCACTGTTCTCCCTTTGATCCTGACCCACAAACACTCTGTTAACTCATCACCCGTCCCCAGACAGAGTTCCATACTCTCCAGCCTATCACTGACATAAATAGGTACCACCCCCTCCCCGTCTGCCTGTCCTGTCTTTCCTAAAGAGCCTACAACCTTCCATTCCAGCAGTCCAGTAATAGAAGCCATCCCACCATGTTTCTGTGATTCCAGCAATGTCATATCCCTGTAGAAGTGTGCACATCTCTAATTCCTCTTGTTTATTCCCCATACTATGGGCGTTTGTATAGAGACATCTGAGCCGAGCTCCAAATGAAGCCTACTCATTAGCTGGAATGCCTGAAATAGCTCTGCATCACTCCAAGCATTCATTACAGGTGCTGGCAACTGACTGGGAGTGTTGGGATGGATCGGTGCCCCCCTCCCCATCAAAAAGAGCTGTGTACAATTCTTGCTGAGTCCTATATGTTTATGGGGGACTCGGGTTGCAGTGGCTGTTGGAAATAGTCTTTTCTGGTCCTGACCTCAGCACAGCTTCTGTTCCTGGATTCTTTGTAAGAGTTTCAGATCAAATAAGAATTACATTGTCGTGGTTTGAGCCCAGCCGGTAACTCAGAACCACACAGCCGCTCGCTCACTCCCCCCCTTCCTCCCCCCGCTCCTGGAGGGATGGGGAGGAGAATCGGAAGAATGTAACTCCCACGGGTTGAGATAAGAGCAGTCCCGCAACTAAGGTATAATACAAAACCACTACTGCTACCACCAATAATAATAATGATCAGTGAAATAACAAGTGGAGAGGATACAATTGCTCACCACCCGCCGACCGATACCAAGCCCGACCCGAGCAGTGATCTGGGCCTTCCGGGTAACTCCCCCCGGTTTATATACTGGGCATGACGTGCTGTGGTATGGAATACCCCTTTGGCTAGTTTGGGTCAGGTGCCCTGTCTCTGCTTCCTCCCGGCTTCCCCTCCTCCCTGGCAAAGCATGAGACTGAGAAAGTCCTTGGTTGGAATAAACATTACTTAGCAACAACTAAAAACATCAGTGTTATCAGCGTTGTTCCCAGGCTGAAAGTTAAAAAACACAGCACTGCACCAGCTACTAAGGAGAAAAATGACTGTTATAGCTGAACCCAGGACTCTGAGATAATGATGCATAAGTACATATAATGAAACCCCAAATTACACAAAACTGACTTAGTTTTATGTTTAATTATGGCTTTGAACACAACCAATTTTGCTGAAGGGTTCAGAAAACTCAGGGAGCTTTTGTGTGAAGGCAGGTCCCATTTTAAGCAAGTTTAGAATGATTTTGAGTTTCACATCATAATCATCTATTTAATTTCATTGTTCACCTGAGACATGTTAGTCGTCAGAAAACAGAAACTGTTTGCATTTCAAGGAACTGTGACTAGGAGGGAAGGTCAGAGCAAGGCATGTGTGAAAAACATTCCAACTTGATATCAGAACCCCTTGTATAAATAAACTTATCAATACAAAACACTGAATCTGTTAAGCCAGAAAATTCTTCCCCCAAGCTGGAGTCATTTCATTACCACTCTGGTGCAACTGGAGCAGGATCCAAAGCCCAGTAAAGTCAAGGGTAGAATTTCCATTGATTTCCAAGGAGTCTGGATTGGATCCTAGATCACATTGTCACACTGCAGCAAAACCAAGCTGTGTTGCAATGTACCCACCTGCTATCTAAAGTCTCAGCTCTAGACATTCAAATTCACTGCAGGTACAATCTAGGTTATTCCAGCATTTGCTTGGTGCAATGTTAAGAAAATACTGTTTTATCAAAATCAGCAATGCTGAATACCACTCCACATTAGTAAATTAGGCCAACTAATGAACACATTTTCTTAAGAGGATTTGTCTGATATAATCAAACCTAAGTGTCAAAAATCCTTATTCTATCAATCAGATAGGTACCCTCCTGCACCAGCTGTGCTAAAGACATTGGGAAAAAGTGAATGAGGACCTCACAATACTTTTTAATTAGGTAATTTAGGTTTCTTTTACAACTGAGAACAATTCAACATAACCTGGTCAGGTAAGGCATCAGAAGCTTCTCTGTACACAAGAAAAAAATAAGGGAAGAAGGAAAGGAAAAAGGAAGGCAGGCAAGAAAGGAGGAAGAAAGAAAGGAGGGGAGGAAGACCCTGTGTTTCATTTGCTAATACTTCATGTTGACAAGTCACAAAACCACAAAAAACTTCTTTAACCTCTTGCCTCCTCTTGACAAAATCATCCACCTACAAATTAAAATCATCTCCAGATGCTGCCAGAATTATTTTCTTAGGTAGTTCTGTAAAATGTTGTGTACACTAAGAAATTATGGTAAAAATAAGATGGAGATTTTTTTTTTTTCCCTCTGTAAATCAAACCAGAAGTCTATATCTGAGAGGAATTTCTGGGAAGGAAAAATAATCTTCCAGAGCTGGTACTAGAGTAGGTACCCTAAACAAACCTACAGAAGGAGGATAATGAGGCAATGATTTATTGCATGCTATGCAACTCTCACTGCTGTGCAGGATGTTATAAGAACCAGCAAGAGGGAGAGGCAGTAATCATACAGCCTCCTCTTCCTCTTGTGTTTCTGGATAACCACGACACCTGCTCTGGACAATAGAGTACGTATATATACACCCACTCAGACAAGGGAGTGCAAAATGAAATGTAATCCTTTGTAAATAAGAAAATTCAGTTTTAAGTAACATTAAGCTTGGTGGCTTTGTACATAACAACAAAACTTTCCAAACCTAAAAAGCCCAACCAAAAGAACATAATAAGGATCATTGTATAAGATAAATCGTTCTAGCTGACATAGTTTTAGAACTTTATGACCTTCGTACAAAATTTATTGTAAGCAAAATAAGGGCTGTAGATAGAGTGTCTGAAACTAGCAGATGTTCAGGATGTGCTGTAGCAAAGTTAACTGATAAGTAGAAGGACAAGAAGAAATCACTCACTTATGTCAGCAGTGTTACCGAACTAATTAAACTGGCGTAAGCACTTATCTAATCTACTGTGCAGACCTCAAAGACTACCAGAAAAAGAATTCAAGGAAAGGATAAGATGATGAAGAGGAAGATGATGAAGAAACGACCACTAAAGGTCCCAAAGACCACTACCATAATAAAGTGCGCATGCGGGAAGAATGTTCTAGGAATGTGATGTCATGTATAAACAACTTCATGAATATGTATACAATATAATGAATATGTATGACTAACGACAATATAATCAGGGTTTGATTGATGCTCGAACAGAACACGCTAGGAGGAGCTATCCCCCGTGTTCGCTGGCGCCGCAATAAAGAATACCTGCTTGCCAACTTACAACTTTGTTGATGAGTTGCTGACGAGTTCTAAAAATCACACACACACACACGAAGAGGGAGAGATATCAATCCTTAGTCCGTGGACCAATCCCTATGAAGTTGCTGAATTCATCAAGTCCATGATGTCAGGCTCCATCTCTAGTAACAGTCTTTCAGGGCAGGAGGGACGGTGTGTAGTGCTGGATTCTTGCCTGCTGATGACACCTCTGAACTTGTCTGGTCACTGCTGAGCTTGTCTGGTTTTCGTTCATTCTTTGTTGGGGTGATAATCTGAGGGAAGTCAGGGTCAGTCGATGTTGACATGAGGAGAGTTCTGCTGCTGCTGTTGGCTTTTCCCATGACTTTACTCTCCGCTGATGATCATGACACAACATATATTCTCTTCAAAGCACAGAGTGGTAGAGATAGGCATCTAGCTGATGGGCTATAAAAGTGTTATATAGCAGGCAATAGTATACAATTGAGTTCATTGGCTGTTTTCCCCCAAAGTTAAATCCCCTTGAGGTACGCACCAGACTTCCCCATCTTCCCGCATTACCCACCAAGTATATCTGGGTCCCCGAGCAAAAGAAACCCAACAAGTGGGTTTCCTTTTACCTGAAGCAGGAATAACCCAGACTGTCTTCCCCAAAAAATTCTGTTTCCAGCCATCTGGTGGTTGCTTCAACCACGGTAAGCACATGGCGCTTGCCTTGGCAGGTCAGTGGGAGTGTGATATAGGCAATCCGCCAGGCCTCCCCATATTTGTACTTCAGCCATTGTCCTCCATACCAGAGAGGCTTTAATCATTTGGCTTGCTTCATTGCAGCACGTTTCACATTCATGAATAACCTGGGCAATAGTGTCCATTATTAAGTCCACCCCTCGATCATGAGCCCATCTACATGCTGCATCTCTGCCTTGATGGCCTGAGGTGTCATGGGCCCACCAGGGTAAAAATAATTCACCCTTATGATGCCAATCTAAGTCCATCTGAGCCACTTCAATCTTAGCAGCTTTATCCACTTGCTGGTTGTTCTGCTGTTCCTCAGTGGCCTGACTCTTGGGTACATGAGCATCTATGTGGCATACCTTCACCACAAGGTTCTGCACCCGGGCAGCTGTATAAGATATCACAGCAGGCCAGATGGGTTTACCTCTGCTTTGCCAGTTGCACTGCTTCCATTGTTGAAATCACTCCCACAGGGCATTTGCCACCATCCATGAGTCAGTATAAAGTACTGGCCATTTTTCTCGTTCAGCAATGTCCAAGGCCAGCTGGATGGCTTTCACCTCTGCAAACTGACTCGATTCACCCTCTCCTTCAGCACTTTCTTCAAGTTGTCGTAGGGCACTGCATACAGTTGCCTTCCATCTCCAATGCTTTCCCACAATGCGACAGGACCCATCAGTAAACAAGGCATATTGCTTTTCACTCTCTGACAGTTCATTATATGGTGGGGCCTCTTCAGCACACATCACATCCTCCTTGGGTGACATATGAAAATCTATGCCCTCTGGCTAGTCCACGATGACTTCTAGAATACCCGGATGTGGGGTCGTATTTGGAGGACAGTGGACATGTGATGAGCCAGCCATATGAGGGCCTCTTCTAAGCATGCAGCCGCATACCAAGAAGAAGATAAGAGGAAGAAAACATCTGCAGTCGGATACATGGGAAGAACACCAGGAATTAGGTGAACCAATAAGGACACTTACCGAGGGATTAGTATTCCTTATCACAGGAGCTGGAGTAAATTCAGCTCTTCCACTCCATCTGGGAAACTGCTCACCAGAGACTGGAGCAGCAACTTTCCTGGGAGGATCATCCTTGACCATTGTTCTCCTCTTCAGTTCACGCACCCGTTACTCCAGAACTGTCTATGTTTTACATCCCACTTTCTCATGTCTTTTCCCTGATCCTGCAGGTAAAACCATAGGGTGGCCCTTGGTGGGTTCCTCCTGTATGTTATCTCTCAAGCAGTAGGGCACCTTCTGTTAATAGCTGAGAGATGGGCCAGTACATGTGGGGAGCTGGATGGATCGGATAAATCATCTCTCAATTGTTTGAACTCCTGGGACAGTTTTTCCACAGCTGAAATGAAGGAAGGGGTGAGATTGTCTTTGAACTCTCGGAGTTGACGAATGACTTCATCCACAGTTGGTGGTGCTGCTTCGTTCCATGTCATTGATGCCAATGAGTGGGCATATGATGATGGTGCTCTCTGTGTAAGTTTCCGCCACATGGGTCGTGTACATTCGGCTTCATCTGGATCTACAGATGCATTCCCGGCATCCGGCCTATGATGGATCATCTCTATAATGGCTGATTCCCTCAGGGACTGGATGCCTCTCTCTATCATGGTCTAGTCGGCTGAGCCACTGGTAACATTGCTCTTGTAGGGAAACCTTTCCTTAATGGTTGCCAAGACCTGCCTCCAAAAGCTGAGGGCTCGTTTCTCTTTTGCAATCACTTTGTCAAATTCCACCTTCCCTAGGAAGCGATCCCAGCTTCTTGGCTTCCCTACCTTCTAGTTCGTGATCATCGGCCCCGTTGTCCCAGCATGGGAGCAACCAGGTGACGATGTGCTCCCCTGGAAAACGGCTGAAATATTTTCGCATATTCCACAGCTTGGTTGAGGTCCAGGGATGAGAAGTCACCTCTTCTTCTTCTTCCTCTTCCTCTGATTCATGTATTTATAACTCTTGTTCAGATGCTGTCCCCTGTAGTAAGTGCTCTAGGTCTTCATCTTTCTTCACTGCACGGTGTTCCAAGTATTGAAGGATTCCAGGTGGAGAAGGACGTAAGCCATGCACACACACACCCCAAACTGCTAGAAAGTTTATTACAAGATCCAGAATAGATATAAAATCCAGGGATATAACCAGCTAGAAAGAGAGATAACTAAAGGCTACCAAAAACTAGGTTAGGCACAGATTCTTACCCACCCACACACTTATACAGTCACCAAGAGGCCAGCTCCAAGGTGCATCGTGAAGAGATGGGGTGGCAGGCATTACTTTAGCAGGCATCCCCATGGAGGTAAAGTTGACTATAAAAGGTAGTTGGATCCACCTCCTTCTCGAACTCTCTTGAACCCCAGGCTTTTTATATGTCAAAAGTGCAGACTCATCCTGATGCAGGGGGCCAGCTGTGTCAGGAGGAGTGGCCTTGTCAGCTCTTTTTGCCGCGCACACTCATTCTAACACAGGGGGCCAGTCTGCGCCAGGAGGAGTGGCCTTGCTGGCCCTTTGCCATACACACTCATTCTAGATGATCGGGGTGGTCCACCACGGACCAGTTCCAGTGTTAGACCCATCTAACACACACGGGTTGCTCTTTGTGCCTCTCATTTGCTTTTCCCCTCGATTACAAGGACAACAGATATTGGCATGGATTCATCATTTGGTTTAGCTGCAGTGTCTATCACTGTGGTTGGAGCGGCTGCAGTGTCTGTTGTCATGATTGGTGTAGCTGCTGTGCTTGGGGGTTGAGTAGCTGCGTTGTCTGTTGCTTTGCCATCAAATCCAGAGACATCTTTTCCCTTTTGAAGGTGCTGGATAGTGTTGAGCAGGGCTCTGTAGGCATACGCCAAGCCACTGCACGTTGCCATGATTTGTCCCTCTCTGGTATTACCAGGATGACAGCACACCTGATTTAAGTGTTTTACTAGTATTTCCATGGCAATAAGAACTTCAACATGAATATTTGCAGAAAGAAAACACTAATAGTGCAACAGCAGAGTCTACCTCAATTCATTTCAAAATTTGAGTAAATATTTGCTAGCAATGCAAAAGACCCCATTGTGACTGATCTCATGAGAGGGTACTTCAAAGACCCAAAAGGGTATAGATGGGCTATTGGCACAGCTGCCTTGGAGAAGGAGGAAATTAAGCAGCTGTCCACCTTGCCTGGTCTCTCAGAGGATCCTTCTGTTGTGGGGTTGCTGAAGGTCGAAGAACAACAAGTGCCAATGGCGACCACAACAGTGCACCAGCGGCAATATCGCACCAACCGAGACTCCCTGATTCCCATCGATAAGAAGATCCGTTGACTGGAGATCCAAGGAGTGATCAGCAGGACCCGCTCACCCTTTAATAGCCCCATATGGCCAGTGCAAAAGTCTAATGGAGAGTGGAGACTAACAGTAGACTATCGTGGCCTGAATGAAGTCACACCACCATTGAGTGCTGCTGTACCGGACATGCTAGAACTTCAATATGAACTGGAGTCAAAGGCAGCCAAGTGGGATGCCACAATTGATATTGCCAATGCATTTTTCTCAATCCCTTTGGCAGCAGAATGCAGGCCACACTTTGCTTTTACTTGGAGGGGCATCCAGTACACTTGGAACTGACTGCCCCAGGGGTGGAAACACAGCCCTACCATCTGCCATGGACTGATCCAGACTGCACTGGAACAGGGGCAAGCTCCAGAACACCTGCAATACATTGATGACATCATCGTGTGGGGTGATACAGAGGAAGAAGATTTGAGAAAGGGAGGAAGATAATCCAAATCCTGCTCAAGGCCAGTTTTGCCATAAGACGGAGTAAGGTCAAGGGACCAGTAGAAGTGATTCACTTTTTGGGAATAAAATGGCAAGATGGACGTCACCAGATCCCCACAGATGTGATCAACAAGATAACAGCAATGTCTCCACCAACTAACAAGAAAGAAACACAAGCTTTCTTAGGAGTTGTGGGGTTCCGGAGAATGCACATCCCAAATTACAGTCTGATTGTAAGCCCTCTCTATCATGTGACCCGGAAGAAGAATGATTTCAAATGGGGCCCTGAGCAACAACAAGACTTCGAACAAATTAAACGAGAGATAGTTCCTGAAATAGCCCCTGGAACAGTCTGGACAAGGCAAGATGTGAAAAATGTGCTTTACACCACAGCCAGGGAGAATGGTCAACTCCTTGGCTTTTGGAGTCGGGGGTACGGAGGATCCGAGGCCAGCTACACTCTCACTGAAAAAGAGATACTGGCAGCCTATGAAGGGGTTCGAGCTGCTTCAGAAGTGATTGGCACTGAAGCACAGCTCCTCCTGGCACCCCGGTTGCCTGTGCTGGGCTGGATGTTCAAAGGCAGGGTCTCCTCTGAACGTCATGCAACCAATGCTACCTGGAGTAAGTGGGCTGCAATAATAACACAATGAGCTTGAATAGGAAATCCCACTTGTCCGGGTATTCTAGAAGTCATCATGGACTGGCCAGAGGGCAAAGATTTTGGGATGCAACAAGAAGAGGAGGTGATGCGTGCTGAAGAGGCCCCACCATATAGTGAACTGTCAGAGAGTGAAAAGCAATATGCCTTTTTTACTGATGGGTCCTGTCGTATTGTGGGAAAGCATTGGAGATGGAAGGCAACTGTATGCAGTGCCCTACGACAACTTGAAGAAAGTGCTGAAGGAGAGGGTGAGTCTAGTCACTTTGCAGAGGTAAAAGCCACCCAGCTGGCCTTGGACATTGCTGAATGAGAAAAATGGCCAGTACTTTATCTCTATACTGACTCATGGATGGTGGCAAATACCCTGTGGGGGTGGTTGCAGCAATGGAAGCAGAGAAACAGGCAACGCAGAGGTAAACCCATCTGGGCTGCTGCACCGTGGGAAGATATCACTGCCCGGGTGCAGAACCTGGTGGTGAAGGTACGCCACATAGATGCTCATGTACCCAGGAGTTGGGCCACTGAGGAACACCAGAACAAACAATAGGTGGATAAAGCTGCTAAGATTGAAGTGGCTCAGATGGATTTAGATTGGCAGCATAAAGGTGAATTATTTTTAGCCTGGAGGGCCCATGACACCTTAGGCCATCAAGGCAGAGATGCAACATATAAATTGGATCGTGATCGAGGGGTGGACATAACAATGAACACTATTGCCCAGGTTATTCATTAATGTGAAACATGTGCTGCAATTAAGCAAGCCAAGCGGTTAAAGCCTCTCTGGTACGGAGATGATGGCTCAAGTACAAGTATGGGGAGGCCTGGCAGATTGACTATATCACACTCCCACCGACCCACCAAGGCAAGCGCCATGTGCTTACCATGGTGGAAGCAAACACCGGATTGCTGGAAACATACACTGTGCCCCACTCCACTGCCTGGAACACTATCCTGGGCCTTGAGAAACAAGTCTTGTGGCAACATGGCACCCCAGAGAGAAGTGAGTCAGACAGTGGGACTCATTTCCAGAACAACCTTATAGACACTTGGGCCAAAGAGCATGGCAGTGAGTGGGTATATCACATCCCCTACCATGCACCAGCCTCTGGGAAAATCAAATGGTACAATGGAGTGTTAACAACTATACTCAGTACAATGGGTGGTGGGACTTTCAAACACTGGGATACACATTTACCAAAAGCCACCTGGTTGGTCAACACTAGGGGATCTGCCAACAGGGCTGGCCCAGCCCAATCAGAACTTTTACCTACTGTAGAGGGGGATAAATTTCCTGTGGTGCACATAAAGAATTTGTTGGAGAAGACAGTCTTGTTATTCCTGCTTCAGGTAAAGGCAAACCCACTCATGGGGTTGCTTTTGCTCAGGGACCTGGATAGACTTGGTGGGTAATGCGGGAAGATGGGGAAGTCCGATGTGTACCTCAAGGGGATTTAATTTTGGGGGAAAACAGCCAATGAACTCAATTGTATGCAGTTGCCTGCTATGTAACACTTCTATAGCCCACCATCTAGATGCCTATCTATCTCCACCACTCTGGGCTTTGAAGAGAAGATATGTGGTGTCATGATCATCAGCAGAGAATGAAGTAATGGGAAAAGCCAGCAGCAGCAGAACTGTCCTCAGGTCACCAATGACTGACCCTGACTTCCGTCTGATCATCACCTCAACAAAGAATGAAGTTTGATTAAACCAGATGAGCTCAGCAGTGACCAGACGAGTTCAGAGGTGTCATCAGCAGGCAAGAACCCAGCACTACACACCGTCCCTCCTGCCCTGAAAGACTGTTACAAGAGATGGAGCCTGACATCATGGACTCTCTTTTTGTGTGTGTGGGTGTATATATATATGTATATACATATATGAGACAAAAACTATGGTAAATCGAAAAATGTGGGATGTGACCATGATGTGAATGATATGGACTAAGGCATGGATACTGTCCTGGGTTCAGCAGTAGCAGTCGTTTTTCTCCTCCTTAGTACCTGGTGTAGTGCTGTGTTTTTGACTTTCAGCCTGGGAACAACGCTGATAACACCGATGTTTTTAGTTCTTGCTTAGTAATGTTTACTCTGACCAAGGACTTTTCAGTCTCATGCTCTGCAAGGGAGGAGGAGCACAGGAAGCCGGGAGGAAGCAGAGACAGGACACCTGACCCAGACTAGCCAAAGGGGTATTCCATACCGTAGCACGTCATGCCCAGTATATAAACTGGGGGGAGTTACCCGGAAGGCTCAGATCACTGCTCAGGTTGGGCTGATCGTTGGTTGGCTGGTGGTGAGGAATCGTGTTCTCTCCTCTTGTTATTCCCATTATCGTTATTATTATTGGTGGTAGCAGTAGTGGTTTTTTATTATACCTTAGTTACCGGACTGTTCTTATCTCAACCCGTGGGAGTTACATTCTTTTGATTCTCCTCCCCATCTCTCCGGGAGCAGGGGGAGGAAGAAGGGGGAGGGGAGTGAGGGAGCGGCTGCGTGGTTCTGAGTTACTGGCTGGGCTTAAACCAGGACAAAAACAAAGTTTGATTTTGTGAGAATATAAACTTTCACATATTGCGTTCCCTGTGATTTATATGCCATAATCACACCGGATTTTCAAGTGGTAAGAGTGCCTAGAAATTACTGAAAAAGGGTCATCTCTGGTTTTGTATTTGCAACTAATAGAATATAAGGCTTTCCATCATAGAGGGGCCCAATGTGCATACCAAAGTCTGATTTAGATTTTCCCATTGAACAGCTTTTCTGCACAGAAATCTCATGAAGACACACTGATCCTTGAAACTTCAGTGTTGATGCTGAAATTATGCTGTGTGTCAAAATTACATCAAACAACTGCATTTATTTCCACTAGAAAAATTTGATTATTTCACTCTCATTTACATTATATTTTTTTCCCCTCTATAATGCTGACTTGGAAATTCCCTTAGGTCTGGACACCTCCAAGTAGACTTTTTCAGTGTAAAGAAAGCTTTCATTATATTTCTTTTTTTTTTTTCTCATTTGAATGTTCTAATTGGATTGGAGAGATATTTATTGCTAACTTCACGTTTTGCCAGGCTCCATGAGCAGTATCTTTTAATTTCTTTCTTTTCAATGAACCTTTTTACTTTATAAAAGTGGCTCTAAGGTATTTTTACCAAAGAGGCCAACAGAGCCAGTTCATTTTAAACCCCTCACTTTAAAGTATCTCATTTCTTTATTATTTCTTAATAGAGGCACTATCCTGCAATGTCATAAAGAATGCCGCAGTTGACTTCAGTGGAATCAGGATCACTCCCTACTGTAATTAGTTCTGTATTTCAAAATGTTAGAGGTCATTTTCTTTTTTTTTTTTTACCTGAGAAAAGAAAACATTTTCCAAAAAAAACCCAAAAAAAAAACCAAAACCAAAAAAAACTTTCAAAGGTGACTGTCAGTACAATACTAAAAATAAGTTGCATGCACTCCAGTTGCTACAATTTATGCCTCTAAATTTTTCTCATTTACTGCAAATTTTTAATGTGAGCTTTTACAACCATTGATTCAGTATCTTTATTCTTCTGCCAACATTAGATAGAAACAGAACTAACTGGGGAAAATCCATCTGGTTATAAAGCACACTGTCTATAAATTTGTTCAGTTCATCCAAACCTACTTTTTTTTTTTCCCCAGTGGGTTGGATAGGATAAAATTATATTTTGAAATACTGTTAATAGTATTCAGAGATGAATACACTTGTAATTAATAATAAGTTTAAAATATTATGACGCCTCTGGAGAAATCAAAGGATGCCATGTCAATCACCCTGACTTTCAGGGATGGGCTAGATCCCACAGTGCCAGGTTCTGATGCTCTTAATTATGTTCAGTAGCAAAACCTACTCTCCGAGTCCAGTAGGTGAAATTCAGCCCCAGCCCAAACCAGGGAGGGAGCACATAATTTCCAGCTACTCATTTAGACAGGATCTGTCAGAGTTTGTATGAATAAAGGTCTGGGAGCCAGTCTCACAGGGAGAAAATAGCTGAGCGCCCATACCCCAGGTCATGGCCTCTCCATCCTTCCCTTTGCCAAGGGCTCGTGGCAGGCTCTGCCAGCACCGCGGTTGCCGCTTTGCAAAGAGGGCTGTGCTGGTTCACCAGGAGCTGTTTGGCTCCCTCCCCTGCCCCAAGCTCCTTTTCCTGGCCCCATAACCACTCTGGAGCAGACACTTTTTGTTCACATGGTCTATTTATAAAACCCCACTTCCAAAAACATGCTTCAGCCAGTGTGGGTCAGCTTCACAACCCCAATTACGGCAGCCAAGCTGCGTGGCAGGATGGTGCAGCACCCAAAAGAAATGGTCCAGGGCCAGTAACAACTTGACCCTGAGCAGCTCTAGCAGAGCAGCACATCTGACCATGCCCTCTGAGCAGGGGAAAAACATACGCTTTTCCCTCATGATCATTGTGTCAATGCTAAAAATTTAAAGCACTTCAACCCTGCAAAGAGCTCAACTGGGCCTGGTGGACAATCCTTTTAAAATCCATGGGTATATAAGGCAGAATGAAATCCTGCACCCACTGAAGTGAATGGAAAAACTCTCTTGCCCTGTGGGGTGCCAGGAGTTGCTTCCCAGGGCAGGAAAATTAAGGACATGTGCAAGACACTGCCAGGACAAGGGACCTATTTTTGGATGCTGTCTATGCTAGGTATTTATACTGATCCTGTTAACACTGTCCCAGAACACATGGGAGTCATTCATGCATTTATTAATAATGAAACAAAAAAGGAAGATGGCCCAAATTCCCTGGATGAGGAATGGGAGCAAAGGTGGGTCTGTCTGCCCAGGGGCTACTCCCACATACAGGGTCCGGCTGGGACACAGGTACACCATGCAGCTTGCACTGGCAGGGCACAAGGATGCAGACCCTGAGCCACCCACTCTGCCTTTTCCATGCCCACATATTTGCCCTTCCCATACCCTCTGCACATGCAGTAGCAGGTGAACCCCCACCAAACACCCGCCTGGGTTTCTGCAGCTGCCATGCATAGATGGGCACCCGCACATCCTTGAGGGAAAGCAATGTGCATCCCTATGGCACACTACTACTGAGACCTGACTTGTGTGCTTCCCACCCTGCTTACTTCTCATTACACATAATTTCACAGCCAGGATGCAGAAGAAGGTCCTGCAAGAAAAAGATTGGTTAGTTCACGCACTTCCAGGGCTTTATCCAGTAGCACATACCAGCCTCTGAGACAAAAACTTCACTGCTGCTTCCTACGACAGATTAAAATGTTCCCTCTGCGCTGGCCAGTGCGGTCTGTAAGCAGCAGAATGATGAGCAGTCTGCATGGCTATGGATATGACTTGGCACATGAAGTAACCCACCCATGCACAGCCATCCTCACCACCTGGGCTGGGCAAGGCGGAGCTTTAGGAGCTATGTGCACGCACATCTTTTCTCCTCCGTGTAGTCTATATCTGGCACGGGAAAGAGTACGATCTCATGACAATGTGAGAAGAAGTCTATATTCTGTCTGGAAGGGCAGTACATGCAGTGAAAGCCTCTCAGCTCACGTGTGTGCTCAGAGGAGACATTGTTTGGGGTGCTGTCCTGGGTTCAGCTACAGCAGTAATTTTTCTCCTTCTTAGTAGCTGGTGCAGCGCTGTGTTTTTGACTTTCAGCCTGGGAACAACGCTGATAACACCGATGTTTTTAGTTGTTGATAAGTAATGTTTACTCCAACCAAGGACTTTCTCAGTCTCATGCTCTGCCAGGGAGGAGGGGAAGCCGGGAGGAAGCAGAGACAGGACACCTGACCCAAACTAGCCAAAGGGGTATTCCATACCAGAGAATGTCATGCCCAGGATATAAACCAGGGGGAGTTACCCGGAAGGCCAAGATTGCTGCTCGGGTCAGGCTGGGTATCGTGTGGCAGGTGGTGCGCAATTGTATCCTCTCCCCTTGTTATTTCCCTTATCATTATTATCATTGGTGGTAGCAGTAGTGGTTTTGTATTATACCTTAGTTACTGGACTGCTCTTATCTCAACCCGTGGGAGTTACATTCTTTTGATTCTCCTCCCCATCCCTCGGGGAGAGGAGAAAGGAAGAAGGGGGGGAGTGAGCGAGCGGCTGCATGGTTCCGAGTTACAGGCTGGGCTCAAACCACGACAGTTCTTTGTGGCGCCCAACGTGGGGCTCGAAGGGTTGAGATAATGACAGATCTGACCAGAGCGTGTCTAATCATATTTGTGATAAGCATTCATTGTTACCAGTTGTCACAATGTTGATTTCTTTGCTCTCAGAGTCGTTGTGCTTGATCTCAGATTTTGAGCATGTCGTACCTTACTTAGAGCCAGTATTGGCTGTTTTAGTGTTTATCGGCTGGGGAGCCTGGGCTAAGGTTACTGTTTCACTGTACTTCATGGTAATGACTTCTAATACAATAGACTCATTGATCATGAAACTGGTGCTTGCGCTCCCGGCATGGCCATTACCTCTATAACCTGGGACGTATATAAAGGAATTTTTTAGCAATTACATACCTTTTATTTTCTCCTCGGGGGGTCAACCTACAAAGGAGGCATTCCCTTACACCCCCCGCTCCCCCACCAGGCTATTTACAACAGCATTTGAGAGTTCTGAAGGTTTTGGATGGCCTTTGAATATCCTTGAGACCTGCCTGCTGATTGTGCTGGGGATCAGCATGTTGGCACACATACGGAGTGTATTTAATCCATGGCCATCCCACCCTGGGAACACCCTATTTCATCTGATCTCAAAAGTTAAGCAGTCTTGGGTTTGGGTCTGGTCTAGGGTTAGACGACGATATAGGAGGACCACCAAGAGATTTTCCCTGAGGCTGGACAGTCATGAGTGGCAGGGTGTGTGGGATAGTATCGGCAAGTATCTAGGCCAGTGGGCCCCTCCAGTGCTTTGGAACTTCACCACTGAACAAGTGCAACATCTGGAAAAACTAGGAAAACACTTAAACGAGGTGCGCTGTTGTTCTGGTTATACCAGAGACAGACAACTCGCTGCGACGTGCTGGGGCTTGGCCTATGCCTACAGAGCCCTGCTCAACTCTAACCTTCAAAGGGAAAAAAATGTCTCTGGATCTGATGGCAAAGCAACAGACAATGCAGCTACTCCAACTCCAAGTACAGCAGCTACACCAACTCCTTCTACAAGTACGGCAGCTACTCAAACCCCGACAGCAACAGACAATGCAGCTGTTGGTGTTACTCAACCCCCAAGCACAACAGCTGCACCAAGCCTGGCAACAGACACTGCAGCCACTCCAACCCTAGTGGCAGACACCGCATCCACTCCAACCACAGTGATAGACAATGCAGCTAAACCAAATGGCCAATTTGTGATAATATTTGTTGCCCCAGTAAGCAAAAGCAAACGTGAGGCACAAAAAACAACCTGTGCAGTGAAGAAAGATGAAGTCCCAGTGCAGTTACTACAGGGGACAGCATCTGAACAAGAGTTACTACTACGTGGATCGGAGGAAGAGGAAGAAGAAGAAGAGGTGGCTTCTCGACCCCGGACCTTGACCAAGCTGCGGAATATGCGAAAAGATTTCACCCGCCTTCCAGGGGAGCACATTGTCACCTGGTTGCTCCGATGCTGGGACAATGAGGTGGACAGTCATGAACTAGAAGGTAGGGAAGCCAAGCAGCTGGGATCACTTGCTAGGGAAGGACAAATTGACAAAGCGATTGCAAAAGACAAGCGAGCCCTCAGCCTTTGGAGGCTGCTCTTGGCAGCTACGAAGGAAAGGTTTCCCTACAAGGACGATATTATGTGTCGCTCAGCCAACTGGGCCACGACAGAGAGAGGCATCCAGTCCCTGAGGGAATCAGCCATTATAGAGATGATCTATCGTAGGCCGGACGCCAGGAACACATCTGTAGATCCAGATGAAGTCGAACATACACGACCCATGTGGCGGGAACTTACACAGAGAGCACCATCATCATATGCCACACACTGGCATCAATGACCTGGAATGACGTAACACCACCAACAGTGGATGAACTAATTCATCAACTCGGAGAGTTCAAAAAGAATCTCACCCCTTCCATCATCTCAGCTGTGGAAAAACTGTCCCAGGAGTTCAAACAACTGAGAGATGATTTATCCGATCCATCCAGCTCCCCACATGTACCGGCCCATCTCTCAGCTATTAACAGAAGGTGCCCTACTGCTTGAGAGATAACATACAGGAGGAACCCACCAAGGGCCACCCTATGGTTTTACCTGCAGGATCAGGTAAAAGACATGAGAAAGTGGGATGTAAAACATAGACAGTTCTGGAGTAACGGGTGCGTGAACTGAAGAGGAGAACAATGGTCAAGGATGATCCTCCCATGAAAGTTGCTGCTCCAGTCTCTGGTGAGTAGTTTCCTAGATGGAGTGGAAGAGTTGATTTTACTCCAGCTCCTGTGATAAGGAATACTAATCCTTTTCTACAAGACAGAAGTGGAGCATTTTATGATCGCTATTAGAGGGGCCCTGCTGCCAGCCAGCTGGAGGAGAGGGACAAACGTGTTTACTGGACTGTGTGGATCAGATGGCCTGCCACATCAGTCCCACAGGAGTATAAGGCTCTAGTAGATACCGGTGCACAGTGCACCCTGATGCCATGAAGGTATCGAGGGGTGGAACCCATTTGTATTTCTGGAGTGACAGGAGGATCCCAAGAGTTAACTGTACTGGAGGCTGAAATCAGCCTGACTGAGAGGAAGTGGCAAAAGCACCCCATTGTGACTGGTCCAGGGGCTCCATGCATCCTTGGCATTGACTATCTCAGGAGAGGGTACTTCAAAGACCCAAAAGGGTATAGAGGGCTTTTGGTATAGCTGCCTTGGAGAAGGAGGAAATGAAGCAGCTGTCCACCTTGCCTGTTCTCTCAGAGGATCCTTCTGTTGTGGGGTTGCTGAAGGTCGAAGAACAACAAGTGCCAGTCAGGACCACAACAGTGCACCGGCGGCAATATCACACCAACCAAGACTCCCTGATTCCCATCCATAAGCCGATCCGTAGGCTGGAGAGCCAAGGAGTGATCAGCAGGACCCGCTCACCCTTTAATAGCCCCATATGGCCAGTGCAAAAGTCTAATGGAGAGTGGAGACTAACAGTAGACTATCGTGGCCTGAATGAAGTCACACCACCATTGAGTGCTGCCCTACCAGACATGCTAGAACTTCACTATGAACTGGAGTCAAAGGCAGCCAAGTGGGATGCCACAATTGACATTGCCAATGCATTTTTCTCAATCCCTTTGGCAGCAGAATGCAGGCCACACTTCGCTTTCACTTGTAGGGGCATCCAGTACACTTGGAACCGACTGCCCCAGGGGTGGAAACACAGCCCTACCATCTGCCATGGATTGATCCAGACTGCACTGGAACAGGGGCAAGCTCCAGAACACCTGCAATACATTGATGACATCATCGTGTGGGGTGATACAGCAGAAGAAGTTTTTGAGAAAGGGAGGAAGATAATCCAAATCCTGCTGAAGGCCAGTTTTGCCATAAAACGGAATAAGGTCAAGGGACCTGCACAGGAGATTCAGATTTTGTGAAAAAAATGGCAAGATGGACGTCGCCAGATCCCCACAGATGTGATCAACAAGATAACAGCAATGTCTCCACCAACTAACAAGAAAGAAACACAAGCTTTCTTAGGTGTTGTGGGGTTCTGAAGAATGCACATCCCAAATTACAGTCTGATTGTAAGCCCTCTCTACCACGTGACCCGGAAGAAGAATGATTTCAAATGGGGCCCTGAGCAACAACAAGCCTTTGAACAAATTAAACGAGAAATAGTTCATTCAGTAGCCCTTGGACCAGTCCGGACAAGGCCAGATGTGAAAAATGCGCTCTATAGTGCAGCTGGGGAGAATGGTCCTACCTGGAGCCTCTGGCAGAAAGCTCCAGGGGAGACTCGAGGTCGACCCCTCGGCTTTTCGAGTCGGGGATATAATGGAACCGAGGCCAGCTACACTACCACTGAAAAAGAGATACTGGCAGCCTATGAAGGGGTTTGAGCTGCTTCAGAAGTGATTGACACTGAAGCACAGCTCCTCCTGGCACCCCGGTTGCCTGTGCTGGGCTGGATGTTCAAAGGCAGGGTCTCCTCTACACATCATGCAACTGATGCTACATGGAGTAAGTGGGCCGCACTAATTACACAACGAGCTCGAATAGGAAATCCCAGTCGTCCAGGAATTCTAGAAGTCATCATGGACTGGCCAGAGGGCAAAGATTTTGGGATGTCACCAGAAGAGGAGGTGATGCGTGCTGAAGAGGCCCCATCGTATAACGAACTGTCAGAGAGTGAAAAGCAATATGCCTTGTTTACTGATGGGTCCTGCTGTATTGTGGGAAAGCATTGGAGATGGAAGGCAGCTGTGTGGAGTCCCCTGGGACAAGTTGCAGAAACTGCTGAAGGAGAGGGTGAATGGAGTCAGTTTGCAGAGGTGAAAGCCATCCAGCTGGCCTTGGACATTGCTGAACGAGAAAAATGGCCAGTACTTTATACTGACTCATGGATGGTGGCAAATGCCCTGTGGGGGTGGTTGCAGCAATGGAAGCAGAGCAACTGACAACGCAGAAGTAAACCCATCTGGGCTGCTGCATTGTGGCAAGATATCACTGCCCGGGTGCAGAACCTGGTGGTGAAGGTACGCCACGTGGATGCTCATGTACCCAACAGTCGGGCCACTGAGGAACACCAGAACAACCAGCAAGTGGACAAAGCTGCTAAGATTGAAGTGGCTCAGATGGACTTAGATTGGCAACATAAGGGTGAATTATTTTTAGCCCAGTCGGCCCATGACACCTCAGGCCATCAAGGCAGAGATGCAACATATAGATGGGCTCATGATCGAGGGGTGGACTTAACGATGGACACTATTGCCCAGGTTATTCATTAATGTGAAACGTACTGCAAAGAAGCAAGCCAAGCGGTTAAAGCCTCTCTGGTATCAAGGACGATGGCTGAATTACAAATATGGGGAGGCCTGGCAGATTGCCTATATCACACTCCCACCGACCCGCCAAGGCAAGCGCTATGTGCTCACCATGGTGGAAGCAACCACCGGCTGGCTGTAAACATATGCTGTACCCCCATGCCACTGCCCGGAACACTATCCTGGGCCTTGAGAAACAAGTCTTGTGGCGACACGGCACCACAGAGAGAATTGAATCAGACAATGGGATTCATTTCCGGAACAACCTTATAGACACTTGGGCCAAAGAGCATGGCATTGAGTGGGTATATCACATCCCCTACCATGCACCAGCCTCTGGGAAAATCGAACGGTACAATGGAGTGTTAACAACTATACTCAGAACAATGGGTGGTGGGACTTTCAAACACTGGGATACGCATTTACCAAAAGCCACCTGGTTGGTCAACACGAGGGGATCTGCCAACAGGGCTGGCCCAGCCCACTCAGAACTTTTACCTACTGTAGAGGGGGATAAAGTTCCTGTGGTGCACATAAAGAATTTGTTGGGGAAGACAGTCTGGGTTATTCCTGCTTCAGGTAAAGGCAAACCCACTCGTGGGGTTGCTTTTGCTCAGGGACCTGGATAGACTTGGTGGGTAATGCGGGAAGATGGGGAAGTCCGATGTGTACCTCAAGGGGATTTGATTTTGGGGGAAAACAGCCAATGAACTCAATTGTATGCCGTTGCCTGCTCTGTAACACTTTTATATCCCACCAGCTAGATATCTTCAGGTCACCAGCAACTGACCCTGACTTCCCTCTGATCATCATCACCTCAACAAAGAATGAATTTTGATGAAACCAGACAACCTCAGCAGTGACCAGATGAGTTTGGCGGTGTCATCAGCAGGCAACAACCGAACACCACACACCGTCCCTCCTGCCCTGAAAGACTATTTCAAGAGATGGAGCCTGACATCATGGACTGGATGAGTTCAGCAATTTTATAGGGATTGGTCCATGGACTAGGGAATGATATCTTTCTCTGTGTGTGGGTGTAGGTGTATATATATGTATATGTATGGGACAGTGGCGATGGTGTGTTGAGAGATGTGGGATCTGAGCATGACGTGAATGATATGGAATAAGGGGTGGATACTGTCCTGGGTTCAGCTATAGCAGTCATTTTTCTCCTTCTTAGTAGATGGTGCAGTGCTGTGTTTTTTAACTTTCAGCCTGGGAACAACGCTGATAACACCGATGTTTTTAGTTGTTGCTAAGTAATGTTTATTCCAACCAAGGACTTTCTCAGTGTCATGCTTTGCCAGGGAGGAGAGGCACGGGAAGCCGGAAGGAAGCAGAGACAGGACACCTGACCCAAACTAGCCAAAGGGGTATTCCATACCACAGCACGTCATGCCCAGTATATAAACCAGGGGCACTTACCTGGAAGACCCAGATCACTGCTCGGGTCGGGCTGGGTATCTGTCATCAGGTGGTGAGCAATTGGATCCTTTCCCCTTGTTATTTCCCTTATCGTTATTATTATTGGTGGTAGCAGTAGTGGTTTTGTATTATATCTTAGTTACTGGACTTCTCTTATCTCAACCCGTGGGAGTTACATTCTTCCACTTCTCTTCCCCATTCCTCCCGGAGCAGGGGAGGAAGAAGGGGGGAGGAGTGAGCGAGGAGCTGCATGGTTCTGAGTTACTGGCTGAGCTCAAACCATGACAGGTGCTGACAGACGAGCCCTGGTGTGTTCCCCGTGCCATGCGTGTGTTTGCTACCCCCCACTGCAGCCAGCAGAAGGAGGCATGCCTTCACGTGCTCCGCTCCAGAGCAAAGTCCCGCATCCTGATACTGCTCATGTATAGTCAGCGCTGAATTTCAGTGGGCTGGAGGTGTGGGCACATGCTCCCTTCTGCTGATTCAGCTGAGCTCTGGGGTCCCTCAGGGGCAGCGGCACTTCTGTCAGCACTCTGCGGAAACAAGTTAATTGACATATGTTTACACGCTGTTAAACATAACACAATCGTGTTTAAAAATACGCTAGCTATTTGGATCAAATGCATTTTTAAGCATGCCTGCTTTTTTTTTTCTTTTTTTTTCCCCAAGAAGGAAGAGATTTTGGTTAACATGTGCTAGTGAAAACATTTTTGAACACAGTAGAGACAGATGTGAGAGTTACTGCAAGTATCCTTTAGCCAAGTATAGTCTGCAGGGAAAGTTGACTTAAAAAACAGGTTTTCCCTGATAAAGCATTACAAGTCTTCCTGTCAATACAGGTATATCTTTAATGACATGTTAAAACTGAGAGCAGAATTAAAACCAAGATGTAGTTTTGTGTCTTTAGTGATAGTTGCAATATATGACCAGAGAGCGGACTACTCCCTTCAACTGAAAGGAAGCCAGGCTCTGATTCCGTCCCATGTTTCTTTCTATAAATTGCTACTGCTGGAAAACACATAAACCTTTTCTCTTTGCATGCTCTTCTGCTGCTGGCTGGTCCTACAGGTCTATTCAGCCTAAGAATTCACCTACAATAGCTTTTTACTTCTAGTTTGAAGCCAGGATCCTCAACGATATAATCATTTCCAGCAAAGCTGTTCACACCATCACAGGGCAGCGAGTGCAATTTTGGCTGGTGGATGAAATAGCAAGTGAAAGAGAACACTAAAAGACAAAAGACTTTGCTTCCATGAAAATGTAATGTGGGACAGCAAATGGAAAAATGGAATAGCAAAATCTAGGTCAGTGAAAAGCTTACTGGTATGAAGAGACAATAAGCAGAATCGCCTCTAAATATAAAAATACTTAGTCAGGTTTTTACCAAAAGCATTGATGTTTCTTTCAACAGTATTGCTGTAAATCTGCATGCCCAAATACCATGGTGCAAAATGAAGTTGAGACTCAAAAATGAAACCATACATCAAACACCTGGCAAAGAATGCATGTGAATATACGTTGTGATCGCCCTTCACCTGTGACTGAGTCAGTGTAACTGCAGTTGCACAAGGGATTGTCCTGGGTTCAGCTATAGCAGTCACTTTTCTCCTTCTTAGTAGCTGGTGCAGGGCTGTGGTTTTGACTTTCAGCCTGGGAACAACACTGATAACACCGATGTTTCTAGTTGTTGCTAAGTAATGTTTACTCCGACCGAGGATTTTCTCAGTCTCATGCTTTGCCAGGGAGGAGAGGAAGCTGGGAGGAAGCAGAGACAGGACACCTGACCCAAACTGGACAAAGGGGTATTCCATACCAGAGACTGTCATGCCCAGGATATAAACTAGGGGGAGTTACCTGGAAGGCCCAGATTGCTGCTTGGGTCAGGCAGGGTATTGGTCAGTCGGTGGTGAGCAATTGTATCCTCTTCCCTTGTTATTTCCCTTATCATTATTATTATTAGTGGTGGTAGTAGTAATTTTGTATTGTACCTTGGTTGCTGGACTGCTCTTATCTCAACCTGTGGGAGTTACATTCTTTTGATTCTCCTCCCCATCCCTCCGGGAGTAGGGGGGGAGAAAGAAGGGGGGAGGAGTGAGCGAGCGGCTGCGTGGTTCCGAGTTGCCATCTGGGCTTAAACCATGACAGTTCTTTATGGCGCACAACATGGGGTACAAAGAGTTGAGTTAAGGACAGATCTGACCAGAGTGTGTCTAATCATATTTGTGATATGCATTCATTGTTACTACTCATCACAATGTTGTTTTCTTTGCTCTCGGAGTTGTTGTGCTTGATCTCAGAGTATCAGCATGTCGTACCTTTTTTAGAGCCGGTATTGGCTGTTTTAGTGTTTATCGGCTGGGGGGCCTGGGCTAAGGTTCTTGTTTCACTGTACTTCACGGTAATGACTTGCAACACAATAGACTCATTGATCATGAAACTGGTCTGGCTTGCGCTTCCGGTGTGGCCATCACCTCTATACTTTGGGAGGTATGCAACGAAATTTTTTAGCAATTGCATATCTTTTTTTTTTCCTTGGGGGGTCAACCTATGAAGGAGGCATTCCCTTACAACCCCCATTCCCCCACCAGCCTATTTACAACAGCATTTGAGAGTTCTGAAGGTTTTGGATGGCCTTTGAATACCCTTGAGACCTGCCTGCTGATTGTGCTGGGGATCAGCATGTTGGCACACATATGGAGTATGCTTTACCCACGGCCATCTCACCCTGGGAACACCCTATTTCATCTGATCTCGAAAGTTAAGCAGCATCGGGTTCAAATCTGGTCTAGGGTCAGACAATGATACAGGAGGATCTCAAAAGGTGACTGTACTGGAGGCTGAAATCAGCCTAACTGGTAAGGAGTGGCAAAAGCACCCCATTTTGACTGGTCCAGAAGCTCCATGCATCCATGGCATACACTATCTCAGGAGAGGGTACTTCAGAGACCCAAAAGGGTACTCATGGCCTTTTGGTATTGCTGCCTTGGAGACAGAGGAAATTAAGCACCTCTCCACCTTGCCTGGTCTCTCAGAGGATCCTTCTGTTGTGGGGTTGCTGAAGGTCGAAGAACAACAAGTGCCAGTCAGGACCACAACAGTGCACCGGCGGCAATGTCGCACCAACCAAGACTCCCTGATTCCCATCCATAAGACGATCCGTAGGCTGGAGAGCCAAGGAGTGATCAACAGGACCCGCTCACCCTTTAATAGCCCCATATGGCCAGTGCAAAAGTCTAATGGAGAGTGGAGACTAACAGTAGACTATCGTGGCCTGAATGAAGTCACACCACCATTGAGTGCTGCCATACCAGACATGCTAGAACTTCATTATGAACTGGAGTCAAAGGCAGCCAAGTGGGATGCCACAAGTGATATTGCCAATGCATTTTTCTCAATCCCTTTGGCAGCAGAGTGCAGGCCACACTTCGCTTTTACTCGGAGGGGCATCCAGTACGCTTGGAAGCGACTGCCCCAGGGGTGGAAACACAGCCCTACCATCTGCCATGGATTGATCCAGACTGTACTGGAACAGGGGCATGATCCAGAACACCTGCAATACATTGATGACATCATCGTGTGGGGTGATACAGAGGAAGAAGTTTTTGAGAAAGGGAGGAAGATAATCCAAATCCTGCTGAAGGCCGGTTTTGCCATAAAATGGAGTAAGGTCAAGGGACCAGTAGAGGTCAATCCCTCAGCTTTTGGAGTCGGGGATATAAAGGATCCGAGGCCAGCTACACTACCACTGAAAAAGAGATACTGGCAGCCTATGAAGGGGTTCAAGCTGCCTCAGAAGTGATTGACACTGAAGCACAGCTCCTCCTGGCACCCCGGTTGCCTGTGCTGGGCTGGATGTTCAAAGGCAGGGTCTCCTCTACACATCATGCAACTGATGCTACATGGAGTAAGTGGGCCGCACTAATTACACAGTGATCTCGAATAGGAAATCCCAGTCATCCAGGAATTCTAGAAGTCATCATGGACTGGCCAGACGGGAAAAGATTTTTGGGATGTCACCAGAAGAGGAGGTGACGCGTGCTGAAGAGGCCCCACCATATAATGAACTGTCAGAGAGTGAAAAGCAATATGCCTTGTTTACTGATGGGTCCTGCCATATTGTGGGAAAGCATTGGAGATGGAAGGCAGCTGTGTGGAGTCCCCTGGGACAAGTTGCAGAAACTGCTGAAGGAGAGGGTGAGTCAGTTTGCAGAGGTGAAAGCCATCCAGCTGGCCTTGGACATTGCTGAAGGAGAAAAATGGCCAGTACTTTATCTCTATACTGACTCATGGATGGTGGCAAATGCCCTGTGGGGGTTTTTGCAGCAATGGAAGCAGAGCAACTGACAACGCAGAAGTAAACCCATCTGGGCTGCTGCATTGTGGCAAGATATCGCTTCCCGGGTGCAGAACCTGGTGGTGAAGGTACACCACGTATATGCTCATGTGTTGTACCTTGGTTGCTGGACTGCTCTTATCTCAACCTGTGGGTGTTGGATTCTTCCAATTCTCCTCCCCATATCTCCGGAAGCGGGGGTCGGGCGGGGAGGAAGAAGGGGGGAGGAGTGAGCGAGTGACTGCATGGTTCCGAGTTGCCGGCTGGGCTTAAACCATGACGGGGTTTTTCTATCATGCTTTGGGGTTGAAGAGCAGAACTGAGACCCACCACTGTGCTGAAATCATAGGGGCTATGAAGAATTTGCACAGATACTGTTAAGAGCTGACGTTTGTTAGAATAAGTGAGGCTTTTTAAGTTTTACTTTGTGTTTGTGTGCAGGGTTTAAAGCACAGGAGAAATTAAGACAAAGATGACTATGGAGAAGAAACGAACCTGAGGGGCATTTCAAAGCAAGCCTATTGCTACCGAGCTGACTGAGCTAGGGGCTCCCCACATCTAAGCACTGCTGCCACATGCAACAGCAACCTCAGAGCTCAGGATGCCTGTTGCAGGGCTTGACCCCAGGCTGATGGGCACGTCTTCACAGAGCTTGGGCTGAAATTTGCTGCAAACCAATGCAATGCCCTCATATACCTGCAAGATGTAGAAGGCGAAGAAAGGCTGAGTTTGGAACTTAGAGCAGGTTGAACATGTTCTCTCAGCATTAAGTGCTACCAGGAAGAGAAAGGAGGAAAGAGAAAGGAAAAAGCGCAGGTTGAACACTTATTCCAGGCTCCTGCCCTTTATGCACTGTGTGCAAGAGGAGGCCAGAGGCTGCCCTGACCACCCCTGCCCTGGGGCAAATGCCCCTGGTGAGAGGATCTGGTGAAAATGTGTAAGGTCCTCTGGCCATGCTCTTCCCCAGAGGAGATGATATTATCAGATATTAAAAAAAGGGCAAGTGAGAGAAAAGCCTGCTAGCTTATGAATTTCCTTCATCTGAAGCTCCACAAATTCTTTCCATGGTTTTGGTACAGCACTTTATGTGCAGGGTGGAAGGGGAAGATATTGAGTGTTGAATTACAGAGGGGAAAAACATCTCAAATTCCTTTCTATTTATACTCATGACTTTTCCAAATCATTATACACAAATCCCCCAGCCTCAGCTGAACTGGTCACAGGTTACAGAAAGAGGTGGAGCCTTCATAGCTTGCACTAAGCCTTTCAGAAACTTGGAGAAAATTCCCAAAAAATGAAAGCCAAGAAAATTACCAAACCAGATAAAGAAGATTTAACCTCTACGGTGCCCCACAGGCACAGAATTAATATACAAGACTGTGGGGTCATATTTGGAGGACAGTGGACATGTGATGAGCCAGCCATATGAGGGCCTCTTCTAAGCATGCAGCCGCATGCCAAGAAGAAGATAAGAGGATGTGAACCAGCCATCAGAGAGCCTCTTCTAAACACGTAGCCGCATACCAAGAAGAAGATAAGAGGAAGAAAACATCTGCAGTCGGATACATGGGAAGAACACTAGGAATTAGGTGATCCAATAAGGACACTTACTGAGCTGCGTGATTGCCTCGTGCAAGAGGGCTTTTACCAATCAAAAGGCGCGTGACCGCATGTAGAGATAGAAAACTCTGTATATAAAGGGATCGTGGGAACAATAAAGTGGCTTCTGCTTGATTCACATTGAATCGTGTAGGGTCCATTGTCGTCTCTCCTCACAAGACAGTAGGAGGTCGCTTTCATAACAGGAAGCATAGGCTGCTTATTTGTGAGAAGTTTTCTGGGACTATCTTCATTGTTAAGCTGAGGCTGACACCAGGTACAGAGACAAAAACATTAAGCGTTTGGGGGTATTTGAGAAAAAAATCTATTCTGGTAGTCCAGACACTAGGCTGGGACTTGTTAAGTTGTGAACTTGTTAAATTCCTACTCCACCAATGGCTTCCTGCATGACAAGAAACCAAAGCCTATTTCTGCTGGTACAAATTCTCCTTGACTTTAAGAGACACCGTGGCCTTCGTGTTTCAGCTCCTCACCCATAAAGCTGTTTGACAACTGCTTCCCCTCTTGCCACATCAGCTCCACTGAACACCCTTGCCATGCATCAGTACACCATGGGCAGAGAGGAGCTTTAAGCTTAGGGGACAGGTCCAGGTGCAGGTCCTGAGAGATGCATCCTTGCATGGTGCTTCTGCACCTCCTCATATAAGCCTACATTTGGGATGGCTTAAAACCTTGCACAACTCTTTTTTTAATTCCTTTTACCTCTGTTACAACCATTAAGGTGGATGGTTTACAGATTTTAGTTTCCTTGTCATTATTTATAGCGATTCCTTGTTTTGCCTATGTTTTGTCCATTGTTTTTACCCAAAACAGTGAATTAAATTAGGAACACCTGTTTTTACTTGTGTTTCTGGTCTGTTTTCACTTCAAGGCTTTCAATTTTTAGCAAAGTGCTCTTCTTTTTGGATTTCCAACACTGAACAGGGCAATACAGACATTAAAGTAAGAAACATGCTAATTGGACTATATAATAAATGTAAAAGTTATGAGAACTCTCTAGTCACATGAGATTTGGAGGCTACCAGGCTACCATCTCTACCCTAATTAAAAACCTCAGTCCTATATGATTTAGCATGAGGGTCACCAATACAGATCACAAGTATGACATGCAAAAACAAAGCACTCCATGGCTCCTCTGTAGGGTCTCATGGCACCTTACATGAGTGAATTTAAGGTCTTAAATCACAACCATATACCTTGATTTTATAAGTAGGAGCCAGGAAATTCCACCAACAGAAACAGGGATATGGACTCAGGACTCTATCTAGGCTTCAAGAAAGACTCATGAAAGCCCTGAAGATTGAATGGAAACACCCCATGGAATGATCTAGAAGGGTGGTTTCATCCTTATATCTTCTGGGGGAATTGCTGGAGGGTAACGCACATGTCTTGCAGCCCAAACTCTTCCCAAACTATCCACTGCACCAAAAAGTCTACAGATAAGAGGAGCATTGATGGCCAGGGAGCTAGCTGCTCTTCCACCTTCTCCATGTGGGAGGGATAGATCCAGGTTCACAGCTTTGCTGCCATGCACAAATTGCCGATGGAGCCAGTGGGGTTCAATGAGATGTTCAGCCACTGTACTCTCTTGTGTTTATCCACACCCAAGTGCTTTTTAAATACAGACTGCTGAGTTACCCAAAAAGCACCTTAGCCAACATACTCTCAGATTTCCAACCGACAGCCCTTAGTGGTGGCTGTTTTGCCCCCATTAAACAAGTGAATATAACATTACTAGAGGTCTGGAGCCTTTTGTGCTGAGCTTTGACCTACAGCAGTAGTTCCCTACTACAAAAAAAGCAGGCTGGAGTTGGTGACATAACACCAAATATACAGATGGGACCACACTATAATTAGCAAGGGAATGTCATTCCTGCCATCTTTGCTTCATTTGTAACTGTGCCTGTAAGCTCTAGGGAATGGTGTGCATTTCATACAGTCTGCACAAGAACAAGGATTGCCAACTGTCCCATTTCTGGTGGGATACCCTTGGTCCTCTGCCCCGAGGCTCATGGAGATGCCAGCAGTGCTGCAGGAGAGTGATGCCCCCCTGCAATGCCACCACCAGGACCCCTGGTCCTGGGGCAGAGGGGAAGGGTTTCTCTGCACGGCAGCAACAACTCAGCTCCCTCTAAAATACCATGTGCTCCCATCTAGAGGAGTGTTGCCCATTGCTTCTTGACAGGTTCCTTCACATGCAACCAAAACCACCTTTTTGCCTATCATCAAACCAAATGCACAGCCTGGACCTAACAACAGAGGCTGATAACTCCATTCCCCTCCACACTCAGCTTGGTCCCAGGAGGGAGAGGATTTATTCAGTGCAAATATGGGGATTTTCACCGGAGCTGTGCTTTTCGGCATGTAACCACTATTTTTAAATCTCTCTATTGGTTCCAGTAAAACACCAAATCAACATTTAAGGTTTGACTGCTTACTTTAAACATGCTCAATAATATAAGCCCAGTTGTCTTTTAAACACTTTGTCATCCTCTGCAGGCACTTTGATGAAAAACTTACTGTCGGCTCTGCTCTGTCTATGGAGTCAAGTGAATTTGTTTATTCACCAGGCTGCACAAACTGGTGAAACCAGCCAAGGGAACAAACCAACCCATAACATAATATGTTCCTTCTCTTACGCACAATGTTACTTGAGGAAGCTAATTCATCCAATTGAGTCCAAAGGGACCTTGCTTCTGAAGGTCTCAAAGCATGTTAGAAACATTAAACTGTGCAGATTTTTAACCCTAGGGACTTTAAACAGAACAGATCCCTGTGACCATCTCATCAGTTCCTTCTTCATGACAAATTTCCTGTGTATTTCTTGCACAAACTCTAAATTATGAAATAAAGTAGAACATATTTTTCTAGTAAGGACTTCAGCCTTGATGAAAAACTTCAAATGATGGCAAATGCATCATATCCCTAGATAAGACTCCCCAATTTTTCATTCTCATTGCCATAAAACATCCATCTCCACAAGTCTTCCTGCAGTGCTGTAGTACTAACTGTATAGGTGGGTAAACTGAGGCCTGGAGGAGTCAGGACTTCTCAAAGGTTATACAGTGATGCGCAGCAGCCCCAGTACCCACAGGACTACACTACACGGCACCGGCAAGCTCAGAGCCCCCAAGTCCTGCCCAGGCTGAGATGGAGGAATAAAGCAGCTCCTGCTGCGAACTAGAGCCACCATCCAGGAGCCTGGAGACCTGGGGTCTGCTTGCAGCTCTGCCGCTGAATTTTTGCAGATCTGTAGGGAAATCACTTATTTCCCCGGGATTTCCCCATAAATTTGACAGAGTGCCTTGAGATTCCCCAAGGAAAGGCACTGTTCAAGTACAAAGCTTAATTATGATCATTATAGTCATGCCACTGATTCCCACTAAGAACTGCAAAACGCTCCCATCCCACTCCTCCATCCCCCATGCTTGTCAGTGCTGGTGGAAAATTAATTCCGCAAAACGAATATATTAAACACATGTGAAATCTTTTCTATTCACAAGACATCTATGAACAGGTTGTAGTTCCCCTCAAACATATTCGCGATTCGAATGCATCAAGTATTGCATTTCCATACTTTTTTTTGTTTGTTTTTTAACAGCTTGACAGGATTTATTCAAAATTCAAGTTGTGACTGGCCAAATAAATCTTGCTACATCCTTCCTATGCCTGTGATCAACCAAATTCTTCCACCATGTACAAATTTGAAGTTCATTTTATATAACGCTTGCATCGTCTTTAGAAATCATATTGAATGAGTTGCCTTTTTCCCCCCCCCCCAGTTAAATTTAGTCATCTTGAAATCCACAGGAAGCAATCTCAGAAGGAGCATAGAAAGCTGAGGTAAGTTCATTGAAAACCTCAAATTAATTAGAATACATTGAAAATACCTTACTTTTTTTCCCTGCAATAAACACCACAGCTGCCCCAAGAAATGTGTCAGCCTCTCTCAGCCAAGTTGAGCAGCAACAACTGTAACTTTCCATAAGCCTAGGGGTTAATGAAACACATGCTATAAAGGTTAAAGGATAAATTCAGCTCTATGGCCACTACTTAGGGAACATTTGAAGGGCAGTTCAATCTCTTGCCTACAAAAATCATCCCCTCTGCTGTCAGCTCTGCAACCAGAACAAGAAGCGCTGAGACCTATTCATGCAATATTAGGCCTAAAAAAATTACAAGTTCTGATGAAATTAAAGACATCCAGATTTTTAGCCATTCTCTGCTGATAAAGGCTCTATTATTACCATTTACAAAGGGGAAACATAGCTAATTACAAACTACTTTTGGCACATGCCAGGCCTCAAGTAGAAGATAAGCCAATGCAGCAGTACTTACAGCTGGAAGCCCAGAAACCTGAAAATGAGCTGACTCATGGAAGTATTCTCATATAAAATATTGGATGGTTATTTTTCTCTGCCTTCTTTCTGCATGTCTTAGGAATGATATATGAATTGCCTTATTTACTTTGTCCCATAAAACTTTTTTTATTAATACACTGCCAGCTCTGAGAGCAGTTGGTGTGGGAACAGGTGGACAGAGGGGAGCAGGGAGGAGAGCTGATCTTTTGGGGGCACAGCAGGAGAAAAGTCCCCTGCAACACAGTACCTCCAGAAGCATGGCAGCAAACTTTCAGTTGAGCTTTGTTCTGCTCCCAGAAAGCAAGCCAGCTCCTCATTCTGCCCCAATTTCACCAAAACAAGGAGGCTGTCTGCACTGACACTACAGCAGGGAGAATTAGCACAAGATTAGGTTCACAGAATTTATGCTCTTACCAGAAAACAAATTGTGAGCAGAAGTGGTTTCCTCTGGTTATGCCCTGTGCTGCCTGTCTCAAACCTAGGCAGGGGATGTGACTGGCCATGGGCTGCCATCAGTATGGATAAAAACTGAATTTACCTGGTCCCTAGCACAGACACCAATATAGAACTTTTTCTTGCACTCAGTTCAATTTTCCTGAAGAATTTATAATGCTTGTGATGTCCTTCCCCTTTTAAACCCACTCGCAAGGTGCTCACACATTGTTGTGAGAGGACTGGGTTCGGGTGGGTGGGTGGTGGAATGCTATATGCCTCATTTCCTTAGGAAACGAGGTTAAAAAACCCTGCCCTCCCCCCTGTTATACTGCACTATTGAATTAAGGATGGTGAATGCTCGTTATGAATATAATTAAAAGCAACAGCCTCATCTAACAATCTATTTTTATCTGTTCCTCACCTAGACAAGCAGCAGAAGGAATTAAAATCTGAAGGGAAGAGGCCACAGTTGGGTTCAATTGGCAGTTTTGCTCTCCACTGGCTCTCAAAGCATGTTGAAAAAGATTTCAGTAAGACAACCTTCCTTAAAAACTACTGTCCAAAAAAGACATGCTTTGGATGCTTTTTTCCTGGGAAACCCATGTCTAACAGGTACAAGGGCCCAGATTGGGGGTATATTTCCATTTTTATGAGGGAAGAAGGTATGAGTTTTGCAGCGTTTCTTGCACCAGCTGCCAGCCTCTGTGGCGGCAGGGTAGGTAATTAGAAAGGACATCATGTAACAGATAAATGCAGGATAGTAAGTAGTCATTACTTGATATATAGTATATAATCTATTATTAGAGGCTAATAATTCTCTTATTCATGTTAGCCTTTTGTCCATGTAGCTAGCCATTTGGCACGCTCTAAATTTCTCAACATAAAATTTACTCAATGTTACAACTCATATCTAATCCTGAATTTCTGTGCATTTCACTGCAGTATATCATGTAGCAAGGTAAAAGCTCAACACTAAATCCTTTGCAAAAGGAAGAACAAGCCGACAAAACTCCATGTTTTCACTTTCCTGCCAGAAAAAAATGGTACATTGAATATTTTTCTTAGTTGTAATTTTAACATTTATTTCCACCTTTAGAATGCTGCAGTTCTAGAGGTGCTTAGTTGCATTTTATGCAGTACTCAATAATGCACTTTTTGCCTGATATTTTTACTCTTGTTGAAATAACCTGTATTTTAAATACATTTTTACATGCATTTAAATACATTTTTAAAAATGCATTCTAAAGGGAACCAAAGGAAGTGCTATTGTGTTTAATAGCAGGGAGCAAAATCCTCAAGTCATGTAAATCATCATTTCACAATCTGCTCTGCAGTATCCTAATTTGGAAAGTGTACCACAGCAAACAGAGCTGAATTTATAAAGGATTCTTTACACGTTTAAAACATCCATGTAACTTAGAGTGTCAATCTCCATCACCTTTCCTCAATCACTCCAAGAAATAAAAGTAGAATTTATTTATTAGGGACTTTATTTCTTTTCTTCTAACTACTGATACTTTTTTTTCATTTAATTTTATTTTACATTACTTTCTTTTACTGTCTTTTATTTTACTTTATTACTTTATTTCCTTTTATTTCCAAAGCCCAGTCTAAAAACTTAACTTGTGCTATAAAAGAAACCAAGCCATTCAAAGTACCCAATTACTGTGTCTCCAGAAGGTTTAGAAGTCAGAACAGCACTGATAAAAAAAGCCACATGTGATGAAGCAATAATACTGTGTTCGCCTGCAGGATCTCTGCTGATGAGCAGCTATACAAGGACTCTGCTGATAAGGGTTTACAGCTAGAAACTCTAGTAGCTGCACCAAAAATGAAAACAGATCTCTGCTTCTGTCTTCTGCAAATTGTTTCCCAATGTGACGCTCTTCTGGGAGACAGAAAATATTTGCCATGGGTTATCAAAACCTTACACTTGCAGCTCACCTGGCCACACTGCCAGCCAAGGAGTCATTCTGAGATGCAGGAGGGAGAACAAAGTCTGCAAACCACTGGGAACCTTGGGAGAGGAGCAGAGGGACCCTCCCAACAGCTTCACATGCAAATCACTCCAAATAGCTATGGATTACGGCAAGACCCCACTCCAGATTAAAAGGAGAGTTGAGTAGCAGAATTAGGAACTGAAACAGCCAGGTAAAATCCTCCTCTAGGGATTATAAAGCATTTGGCATTCAAAACGTGATATATTTTTTATGTTGCTTGTCTTGTTTACATAAACTTCATATAAAAGCAGGATTTTGTCCACCAAAGGCTACTAAAACCTATGTGCATGTTTGCAGTACTGTGCTGTTAATTTTTGTCTGTCAGCAATACTGCGTGTGTGTTTATTTGAATCCCATTCCTCACAGTTTTGCCCAGAATTGGCACTAGTCGCCCTCTCCTGTAGAGGAATTGTGTATGCTACGCTATAGCCATTATACTCCACCCCAGAGATTGCTACAGTTCGGCTCTAGAAGATTTGCTTTCAGGCCCCCTATAAGAGTACAAGCATTTGGGGTCCTTTCATTATTTTAGAGAGGGAATAAATGCCATTTGTTGGGACCCAGAGCAGAAATACAAAGGTCCTGATAACAAGAGGCTTGGCTCTGGCTCTGGCTCTTGGAGAGATGCAGGGAAGGTTGAGCACATGTGAGTGAAAAGCCCAGCCAGAGCGCGCCATGCTAATGCAAATACAAAAGGCTGATATCTAAAAAGGAAAAGCTTGCTCTGATATTACAGTGATAGCAAAGAAGGGAAAAGCCCTGTCAAGTCTCTTAAAAACACTTGACCCACTCCTGTATAAACCTACAACCCCTTGCTTTTTCCCTGAGCTTAGCGGCCACCACCCTACATCATTCCTAGTCTCCAAGGACTTTTGGTAACTTTCTCCCTTTTATATTTACGAGACAGGAAATGTTTTCCTATGGCTCAAATCTCTCTTAATCCAACTGAATTAAAAAAAAAAAATTACTTCACTTTCTAACAAACAGATGCACAAGTGCACCTTGGGATGAACATGTTACAGAGTCCAAGCTATCGCCACCTGCCTCCCAATTACATTTGCTGCATTGTCCCTTGTGGTGTGCACCTGTGACATGTTGGCATGGAGCAGGGATGACTGGAGTGTGCAGGCGTGGACTGAGCCACACAGTATTTTGCTTTGCAAGTCTCCCAGCAATTATTGCTGTGCTTTCTTAAAGCATAATGGACATTACGCAGCAGCTGACTTTTTTCTTCCTTTTGATATAATGAATTAAGATGGGGAACTTGCCATCCTGTAAGGTGGCAAAGCCATGAAACTATAATTTTAAAAACTCTTCACCTCAGGATGCCGAATGTCCAGCTGGCCAGGGACCAATCTAACAAGGGAAAAGGTCATTTGTGGGCTCCCTCCTACTTCTACTAACATATACACCTAGCCAGCCAATTAACTAACTCCAGCAATAATTCCCATAAAAATTCAGTATGATTTTTACACCTGAAATAATAGAGGAATCCACAAGGCTGTGACTGTTTGCAGCAAGAATGATGTACAAAGGAAGACTTCCAAGGCTTTAGGCTCATTATATTCGTTCCAGTATATTGTACTATTCTTTTTTTTCTTCTTTCCCCTGGTAGTGTTTCAGCTCTTTAAGTGGCTGAACAGCATCTGCACCAAGAGGACCACATGATGTGAAGCAGAAGCAAGGAGACATGGTATTATGCATATTGCAAGGGTACACTGAGCAATGCACTCACAGTGATGTACATACTGACAGGATTGACACTGGCAAGTGAAAACTTATTTTGTCATTAAGCTATCATAATTATACCATATCCAGAGCCAATGGATGCCCTAGCTGAGAACCCTCCATATGCTGTCTTTGCAGGGAGAGGCTAATACAGAATTTTAACATCCATCTATTTTTTATGGGATTGGTACAGGAGCACAGATTGGGACACTGCTGTTTCATAAGTGCCCCACGACTACCTATGGGTAGCCAAGGTGACAGAGACACTGGAAAATGGCTGAGGGGCATTTGCAGCTTGTTAACGCAGGTCCTGCTACCCAAAGCCTAAAAAGGCAAGACGACTCCAACAGACTCTTAACTCCTTTCATAATGCAGCCTGTCTAAACATTGCTTCTGATTCATATGTTTTCAGCAAGGAGGATATTTCCTCATAAAAGAAGGACAGAAGCTATGTACAAGAAAAACGCTTTCTAGAAGACAGACAAACCATGAAGATCCTTTGCACATGATAGATATTCAGAAAAATCAGTCTTTTGTCCCTGCCCCCCCTTTTTTTGATGATTAGATATGCTTAAGAATGGAAAATCCAGAAAGATACCAGGACAGAAGAGCTGCAGCACTGTTAAAGATGTGATATTGCAATATTTATTGCTGCCAAGATGAAAAAACAAAAACCCTTAATGTTTGTAGGGTTTAAGTACAGCAGCTTTAGGTAACCTTAAGGTGACAATTTATAAACAGAATCAAAACTGTGTAATAAGTTAAGCAAAAAATCAGTTTCATTCTTAGTTCGTGAACTACCCTGCCAATGACAAAATATGCTATTAGTGGCCTCAGTATGATTGTGAAAATATCCCTTGCTCACAATTGAAAGTGCTGGGTGTTGGGGTTTTTTCTTCATAGTTGTGTGTTGTTGAGCTAAAAATGACAAAGCCCTGGATTTTGTCATTCTTGCAATCTATTCTTTTCCCATGACTTCCTGTTTTCATGAAATTTTAATCAGGCATTTAAAATAAATAGCTATGCAGAGTCTCTATGCCTCTTTGAATGCTTGGGATGGATGTTTTGGGTAAAGTGATAGTCCAGAGACCTTGAGAGCATTTAATCCCATTCTAACTTGGCAAGACAACAGAAAATTAAACCACTGCTCTCTCCACTTCTAGCAACTCTAGAGAGATTTTTGGGGAAGGATGAAGGCAAGTCTGGTGTGTGGGACAGCACAATGAAATAATGGGTCCATGTCTGTTCCCCCTTGTCATGGTTTGAGCCCAGCCGGTAACTCAGAACCACACAGCCGCTCGCTCACTCCTCCCCTTCTTCCTCCCCCTGCTCCCGGAGGGATGGGGAGGAGAATCGGAAGAATGTAACTCCCACGGGTTGAGATAAGAGCAGTCCCGTAACTAAGGTATAATACAAAACCACTACTGCTACCACCAATGATAATAACGATTAGTGAAATAACAAGGGGAGAGGATACAATTGCTCACCACCCGCCGACCAACACCCAGCCCGACCCGAGCAGTGATCTGGCCTTCCGGGTAACTCCCCCCGGTTTATATACTGGGCATGACGTGCTGTGGTATGGAATACCCCTTTGGCCGGTTTGGGTCAGGTGTCCTGTCTCTGCTTCCTCCCGGCTTCCCCTCCTCCCTGGCAAAGCATGAGACTGAGAAAGTCCTTGGTTGGAATAAACATTACTTAGCAACAACTAAAAACATCGGTGTTATCAGCGTTGTTCCCAGGCTGAAAGTTAAAAAACACAGCACTGCACCAGCTACTAAGAAGGAGAAAAATGACTGCTATAGCTGAACCCAGGACACCCCTGCTATAAATAGTGACAGCAATCAGACCAATTTAGAAAGGTCAGCTGTCTAAAAGAGATGAAAAGATCACCTCTTCAAATAAACCCCCAAAGAGATAGGGGCAATGCTGCTTTCATGCCTTTTAAATGTCTGGGTGTAACACACGGCCCCTCATTGAGGACCCCGCACCCCTGAGCAGGCAGGAGTCCTGCTCAGCTGCTCACCCTCGCTCAGCCTCACACAATGATGGTTGTACTGTGCTGACTACACAACACAATTTGAGGTAGAATACACCAATGTGGAAAAAGCCAAGAACCAGCTTAGAGCAGAAAAGCTGTGAAGCAGGGAAGAGGACAGGTTCAAATCCTTGGGCGGTGGGAATCACACTGCTCCTGAAGAGTTTGTAGCTGACAGAATAAAAACTCCAGATTTTAGGAAATCAGGGGAAAGCTGCTTGAGTTTCAGTGTCAATGGTTCAGTTATTAATGAAGGTCACAAGATTTGATATGAGTCAACGACCCCGGATCACAGCTAAGCCTGATTCCTGAGCCTAACTCTAATTTAAACTTCTGTGGGATTTTTATTATCATGCATATTAAGAGGTAAGTGCTCCATGGTATAGACAATAAAACAATAATGTAAAAGTCAGCCAACAAATTGTTACTGAATTAAACCTCTTGTTGGGGACTAGTCATGTTCTGCTGGTCATGGTTTCCTGGATAACTGTGTTTAAATTGGAGGGGGGAAAAAAAAAAAAGAAGTGAGAGCAGCTAAATCAAGAAGCAAACTTACAAACAGCAGCTTATAAAAATGGAGGGAGATGTAGCTGCTTTGGAGACATGAATGAAAGTATGAGGATTACAGAATCCTCTTGAGAAGAGACATACTTGGCAGGGCTCACAAGACGGCAAAAATAATATCTTCTGTCAAGAACAATATGTAAGAATAATGATGAAAATTCCAGGAGTCCATGCTTAAGGAGTACTTCCAATTTGGGGGTCCCTTTTCCCTGAATTCTGCTTGACTCTTGTTTCACCCCAGCTACTCCACTCACAGCCCTAGCAGCAGTTTTTTCTCCTCTTGCCATGCAAACCTTTTGAACCCTACTTGTAGGTGCAGGAAGCATTGTTTACACAGTGGGATATATATTGCTTCTGCACACCACTGTGAACCATTGCAGAAAGCTCTGTGATGGCCAGATCACCAGCTCCTCCTTGGCATAGCCCCTGACTTTCATATATCAAAAATAGCAATATGAAAATGAAATATGTGCATAGCAAAATATATTCCAAGCAAAGCAAAACAGAGTGAATCTTGGCTCCTTGTCCTTTAACATACATATTTAATGTGCAAGAAGCTAGGAAGAGCTATTCATGGGGTTGGCTTGTTTTTGTTGGTTATGCTTGGGGGAAGGGGGAGCATTTTCAGTGCACACTGCATCATCCACAAATATTAATAAGGGCTTTAAGCCACAGTGATCCCTTTCCTCCCCCCACCCCCCACCCTTTTTTTTTCTTACACTGTTTAATTTCTGCAAGGACATTTCACTTTAAATGGAAGAAAAGGCTGCATCATAAGGGCTGTGAAGTGCATAGCTTTTTCTAGTAATTTCCAACAGTATATTTTGGAACTGTTCCTAGTAAACAGGCCGGATTAGCTGCCTTTGGTTCACATTTTACACTGTTTGCGAGATAGGGAAGCTTTGAAAAGCAGACTCTATCCATACTGTTTGGTTGCAGTAAAGCTAATTCTATTGTCCTATAGCAATATGATAGCACTTGTGCAGGATTTCCCTTTGCTTGCATATTTATAGGGCATTGGAGAGCTCTGATGCAGCTCAGTGCCAGCATGAAGAAATCAAGCTGTCAGTAGTTTCTATTTTTGTCCCTACCTATAGTTTCAATAATGAAAAGTGAGCGAGGCAACATATGCATTTCCGATCTACAGGAAAAAACTACCGTCTTCCTTCAGTGTCTTATATCTGTGCTTGTCATGGTTTAAGCCCAGCCGGTAACTCAAAACCACGCAGCTGCTCACTCACTCCCCGCCTTCTTCCCTTCCACCTGCTCCCGGAGGGATGGGGAGGAGAATCGAAAGAATGTAAATCCCACGGGTTGAGATGAGAACAGTCTAATAACTATGGCATAATACAAAACCACTACTACCACCACCAATAATAATAATAATGATAAGGAAAATTACAAGGGGAGAGAATATGAAACTAAAAGGGGAAAAGGAAAAGAAAACAATAAACACAAGTGATGCACAATACAACTGCTCACCACTTGCCACCAAGCCCCACCCGAGCAGCGATCTGGGCCTTCCGGGTAACTCCCCCCAGTTTATATAGTGGGCATGACGTGCTGTGGTATGGAATGCCCTTTTGGCTACTTTGGGTCAGGTGTCATGTCTCTGCTCCTGGCTTCCTGTGCCCCTCCTCACTGGCAGAGCATGAGACTGAAAAGTCCTTGATCAGAGTAAGCATTACTAAGCAACAACTAAAAAAATAGGTGTGTTATCAGCACTGTACTCAGACTAAAGTCAAAAACACAGCACTGCACCAGCTACTAAGAAGGAGAAAAATAACTGTTACAGCTATACCCAGGATAGTATACACCCCTTATTCCATACCATTCATGTCATGCTCAGATCCCACATTTTTCAATATACCATCGCTTTTTGTCTCATATATATACACACAAACACAGAGACAGACATCACTCCTTAGTCCATGGACCATCCCTATAAAGCTTGCTAAATTTGCTGAATTCATTCAGTCCATGATGTCAGGATGCATCTGCTGTAACAGTCTTTCAGGGCAGGAAAGATGATGTGTAGTCTTGGGTTGTTGCCTGCTGATGACACCGCTGAACTCCTCTGGTCACTACTGAGCTCATCTGGTTTCATCAAAGTTCATTCTTTGTTGGGGTAATGATCGGAGGGAAGTCAGGGTCAGTTGCTGGTGACCTGAGGACAGTTCTGGGAGACTGTCAGCTTTTCCCATGACTTTATTCTTTGCCGATGATCATGACAGCACATACCTACTTTTAAAAGCCCAGTATGGCAGAGAAGGGCATCTAGCTGATGGGCAATAGAATTGTTATATAGAAGGCAACAGCATATAGTTGAGTTCACTGGCTGTTTTCCCCCAAAATTAAATCCCCTTGAGGTACACATCGGACTTCCCCATCTTTCCGCATTACCCACGAAGTATATCCAGGTCCCTGAGCTAAAGCAATCCCATGACTAGGTTTGCCTTTACCTGAAGCAGGAATAACCCAGACTGTCTTCCCCAACAAATTCTTTATGTGCACCACAGGAACTATATCCCCCTCTACAGTACGTAAAAGTTCTGATTGGGCTGGGTCAGCCTTATTGGCAGATCCCCTAATGTTGACCAACCAGGTGGCTTTTCCTCTATGAGTATCCCAATGTTTGAAAGTCCCACCACCCACTGCTCTCAGTGTAGTTTTTAACAGCCGATTGTACCGTTCAATTTCCCAGAGGCTGGTGCATGATAAGGGATGTGATGTACCCACTCAATGCCATGCTTTTTGGCCCAAGTGTCTATAAAGGTTGTTCCGGAAATGAGTCCCATTGTCTGACTCATTTCATTTCCATTGTTAAGTCCACCCCTCTATCACAAGCCCATCTATATGTTGCATCTCTGCCTTGATGGCCTGAGGTGTCATGGGCCCACCGGGCTAAAAATAATTCACCCTTATGTTGCCAATCCAAGTCCATCTGAACCACTTTAATCTTAGCAGCTTTATCCACTTGCTGGTTGTTCTGGTGGTCCTCAGTAGCCTGACTCTTGGGTACATGAGCATCTATCTGGTATACCTTCACCACCAGGTTCTGCACCCGGGCAGCAATATCTTGCCACAATGCAGCAGCCCAGATGGGTTTACCTCTGCGTTGCCAGTTGCTCTGCTTCCATTGCTGCAACCACCCCCACAGGGCATTTGCCACCATCCATGAGTCAGTATAGGGATAAAGTAACGGCCTTTTTTCTCATTCAGCAATGTCCAAGGCCAGCTGGATGGCTTTCACCTCTGCAAACTGACTCAATTCACCCTCTCCTTCAGCAGTTTCTGCAACTTGTCCCAGGGGACTCCACACAGCTGCCTTCCATCTCCAATGCTTTCCCACAATATGGCAGGACCCATCAGTAAACAAGGCATATTGCTTTTCACTCTCTGACAGTTCATTATATGGTGGGGCCTCTTCAGCACGCGTCACCTCCTCTTCTGGTGACATCCCAAAAACCGTGCCCTCTGGCCAGTCCATGATGACTTCTAGAATTCTTGGATGACTGGGATTTCCTATTCGAGCTCGTTGTGTAATTAGTGCAGCCCACTTACTCCATGTAGCATTGGTTGCATGATGTGTAGAGGAGATCCTGGCTTTGAACATCGAGCAAAGCATGGGCTACCGGGGTGCCAGGAGGAGCTGTGCTTCAGTGCAAATCACTTCCAAAGCAGCTCAAACCCCTTCATAGGCTGCCAGTATCACTTTTTCAGTGGGAGTGTAGCTGGCCTCGGATCCTTTATATCCCTGACTCCAAAAGCCAAGGGGTCGACCTCGAGTGTCCCCTGGAGCTTTCTGCCAGAGGCTCCAGGTAGGACCACTCTCACCGGCTGCACTATAGAGCGCATTTTTCACATCTGGCCTTGTCCGGACTGGTCCAAGGGCTACTGCATGAACTATTTCTCGTTTAATTTGTTCAAAGGCTTGTTGTTGCTCAGGGCCCCATTTGAAATCATTCTTCTTCCGGGTCACATGGTAGAGAGGGCTTACAATCAGACTGTAATTTGGGATGTGCATTCTTCAGAACCCCACAACACCTAAGAAAGCTTGTGTTTCTTTCTTGTTAGTTGGTGGAGACATTGCTGTTATCTTGTTGATCACATCTGTGGGGATCTGGCGACGTCCATCTTGCCATTTTGTTACCCAAAACTCAATCTCCTCTGCAAGTCCCTTGACCTTACTCAGTCTTATGGCAAAACCAGCCTTCAGCAGGATTTGGAGTATCTTCCTCCCTTTCTCAAAAACTTCTTCTGCTGTATCACCCCACACGATGATGTCATCAATGTATTGCAGGTGTTCTGGAGCTTGCCCCTGTTCCAGTGCAGTCTGGATCAATCCATGGCAGATGGTAGGGCTGTGTTTCCACCCCTGGGGCAGTCGGTTCCAAGTGTAGTGGATGCCCCTCCAAGTAAAAGTGAAGTGTGGCCTGCATTCTGCTGCCAAAGGGATTGAGAAAAACGCATTGGCAATATCACCTCTGGCATCCCACTTGGCTGCCTTTGACTCCAGTTCATACTGAAGTCCTAGCATGTCCGGTACAGCAGCACTCAATGGTGGTGTGACTTCATTCAGGCCACGATAGTCTACTGTTAGTCTCCACTCTCCATTAGACTTTTGCACTGGCCATATGGGGCTATTAAAGGGTGAGCGGGTCCTGCTGATCACTCCTTGGCTCTCCAGTCTACGGATCAGCTTATGGATGGGAATCAGGGAGTCTCAGCTGGTGCGATATTGCCGCCGGTGCACTGTTGTGGGTGCAATTGGCACTTGTTCTTCAACCTTTAGCAACCCCACAACAGAAGGATCCTCTGAGAGACCAGGCAAGGTGGAGAGGTGTTTAACTTCCTCTGTCTCCAAGGCAGCGATACCAAAAGCCCATGAGTACCCTTTTTGGTCTCTGAAGTACCCTCTCCTGAGATAGTCTATGCCAAGGATGCATGGAG